>NC_012874.2:23746246-24046246 GCF_000003195.3 Sorghum bicolor
GTATACCCACGGTAGTAGTTTATCGGTAGACGGTGCGCAAACTACGAACTCGATGGTGACGCAAGACACGGACAAGCTTTTTATCCAGGTTTGGCCGCCGAGTTGGCGTAATACCTACGTCCTGCGTCTGGTTGTATTGATTTGTGCTGAGAGAATATGATGTCTCTCCTTATATAGTCCGGAGGGCAGGGTTACAGATCTGGAAACTAATCCTAGTCGGTTACAATTGCCAAAGATAGTTCGATATCAATTCCTATTCTAACCGACTAGAATCCTGCTTGATCTCCACGCCTTGTTTCCTTGCGCGAAACTCCAAGCTGTCAGATCAAACCTTGAGCTTGTCTCGTAATGGGCCAAGCCTCCTGGCCAAGTCTAGCCGTAAAGGTATAGGGGTCTATACCCCCACATATGGTGGATTGACTGTAGTGCCCCTGCCTGTGTCGATTAAGGACCGATCGTTGACGGCCCTCTTGTCATGTTGAACGCATGCCCCACACTTAGTTGGAAGGATAAGTCATTCCGACCGCGAAGCCTGAACACTATCCGGGCCGGGAGTCGAGCCGCCTGTTGATATTTGGTAACGCGATTAGAAAATGATCCGCAAGCGCACGGATATCGGTGAGCATTTCACCCGGGAGGTTATCCAGAGTTATCGTATTTATATTTTTACCACTGGGAGAAAGGGTGCATCTGACTAACCAAATCTATTGCTACTATCCCTTTAGGCTACAAAGTATGTTTCTCGATGTGAGTGATATATAGAGAAGACTGCAACCGTAGTCTCGTTCTAGCCTTGGTAAGGATGATCTACTGTTCTATTGGGGAGGCTCACGGAATCTAGACAACACATGTAAGGATGTTCGACCCGCACCTATAAACCCTACCCGTCCTGCTAACAAGATGTGGGATACAAAGGTAACTCGGAAATGTCACGTTCCTCGCTACTACCACGGTCCAGCTAGTGAGGGGATATCTATGAGTACCCTAGCCTAAACACCACGTTTACGCTAGCAATGATTACTCTAATACTCAACCGGAAGAGGATTAAAGTAAACTCATAAACCAAAGAACAATAAAACAAGAACTTACAAGAATTAGAAGTCGAATTACTGAAGAATCTTAGAAGCAAGCCTCGGGTTAGGAGACTTGATCCCGCAGGTACAACTCGGAGTAGACACCGACAGGCCGGCCTTCCTCCGATCCACACCTCCACTCTATCTCTCTCAATCTAGTAGAAACTAGAAGATCTATTTCTACTTTACATTGGTTGCTAAGCCTAAAAAGAAATATTATTTAGAGAAGAGGTTTTCCTTCGAGGGCACCCCTCAATCTCTATGATAATTTCTTGTCTTCTCTAGGGGCCAGGGGGGTCTCCTTATATAGTCCTCCCCTTCTATGCATTTTTGGGTCGATAGGCGAGGTGGTACTACGTTATTCTGGATCCAATAGGTCGGTGGAGATCTCCCGAGAGAAAGAGTCCTGATTGGGCTCGGCAGGTGGGCGAGTGCCCAAGGAAACTGGGCGGGCGCCCAGGTCCTGGCCCCGTTTCTCCTCCGCTTCGGTCTCGTGGCTTTTGGAGTCTTCTAGATGGTAGAAAATTGCGCGGTGTGTTGATATCTCTATGTAATCCTGACATGTGGGCCTTTCTTCCTTATTTCCTGATAACCCCCTGCAGAAATAGACAAACACCAAAACTCGTGGAATTCTGTCAGATAAAACCCTAAGTCTAGATGTTGATTTCATTTGGATCCTTTTCTTTGTTTATTTGATAATTAAATTTGATACTTAAGGACCGTCAACAAACTCCCCCAAGCTTACCTCTTGCTCGTCCGTGAGCAAGGATGAACTCAAGAGTTTCTGCAGTGGTTTCATTTCTTAAAGGTACACACGCATTCAAGCAAGATCTCATCTCTGAGTTAGAATAAACTGTTAAGACTTAAAACTTACTCATTTTACCTTTCACCATGGGGCTTGTAACCGTCACTTGTGTCTTGAGCAGTTAAAAGATAGAACGGTCAAATCAACCGCCATGTCTCTTATTCTTGATCAACTATAGCTCTGGGGTTTTTTGCAGATTTTCAAATAAAACTCAGAGATTCCTTATATGACCCTCTCAGATCTCTCTTTTGTGGTATTTCTGGATCCTTACCAAGGCAGTAATGGTATATGCCTTCTCTCAAAGTATGTGGTATTTTTAGTATGAGGCATAGTGATATTGCCTTCTCTCTCACCCTACTCTAATAAGGTTCTGATATCTGGAGCTCATAGGTGGGAGACAGCTAATACATACTTACAAGACATTTATTGCATAGTCAAACCATGGATCCAGAGAAATAAGTCAATAAGTCAAATCAAGATGTGCATGTGTGGTGAATGAATGGTGTATGGTGATGATGATGATAATAATGGTGAAAGTCTAATTCTACTTTTGCTCTTTTGAGGGGATACATACCTTTCTTGCACTTTGAACCTTTTTGGGGAGAATGAGATGCTCTATATATTCTTTTTCTTTCTTGTCAGGTGGGTATCTTGTACCCCTAATTCTACTGTCGGACACTTGTCCATTTTTACCTCTCGTCTCATTTTTTCTATTCTTCGAGGTTCCGGGCACTTGCCCCTTTTTATTTCCTCGTTATTATTATTTTTGTTTCTCTTCTCTTTTTTTTTCTTTTTTTTAGAGCACTCATCTCCTGAAATAATGTAGCAAGTGGTAGTAACCAAAATAACTGGAGCATTTATTTCACAGGGAATAACAGGGATAGGAAAATGTTTTTGGCTATTCTCTCCCGGATTAGGAGTAGAATAATTTCGGATGAAACTGGAGATGGAAATGAGTGGATATATGTGGATGGTACTTCCGGAGTAGAAGTAGCATGTATGAGTGAACGTGCAAGTGAATCTTGATTTTAACCACATGACAAGCTCCTAAGGGTCTACACAGCTTGACCACACTCAATGCTCATAAGCAGTAAAAAGTAAATATGTGGCTCAAAGTCTAACAAGCATGTATATATGGTTGTGGTAGGAATTTAAACTCTCATCATATAGGAACTCATCATGTGTTATTTTAAAGATTTTTCAAAGATAAAATTCTCCAGAATTCTAGCATCTCGAGGAACAGATAAACAGCAGCTCAACCTTCCCATATCATATCCGTTAACAACTTAGACTTTAGATCAAGTACTCTTCCCACAAGTTCAGGTTTAGAGCAAATCTTACTTCATAACAGTCATGCCTAAACTTGAGAGAGATTTCAATTTTAAGAACTAGTCATGGCAGAGCAACTATTCATCATTTCCATGTGAGAGCTTATCATGAGGGTTCATAGCAAACTTTATTTATTTATTTATTTAGCAAACTAAGAAAATATATATATATATATATATAAAAGCACAAAATTTTTATTTGGGTTTTCATGATTATGCATCTTTTATTATTTGAGTAAAGTATAAACGCGAGTAGAAACACTTAGCTGGATAAATGGGGGTGCTCTCCCCCAAACTGGATTTTGACGTAATTTCTTTTGATGTAGCTAGCAGGTGGCAGAGGTGTATTTGAAAGTCAGCAGCATTCTGACAGCGATTAGAATGTCCTCCGTCTCCTAGTCTTCTTGATTCTTAAATTCTGTAGAGCTCAAATAGACAACAAAGCTTTATGGAACTGGTTAAGTGTTTGCATAAATATCTAGCCTTTATCATGTTGAGCCTCCTCATTAAATATTACTTATTTAGCAGGATCATGCACTTATTATTTTTATATTTTTATTGTAAGATGAAAACATATTTATTTTATGCCACCACAGTGAATGTACCTATGGGTTCTATGCCATGAGCATACTTACATGGGGCTTACTATTTTTTTAACATTTTTATTTTCTTTTCAAGATAGCATGAACCTGATTAACTAAGCAAACTATAATTGAATAATTGAAAGGAAAAAGATAACTACCAAGTTTACCTCTTGGCAAGGCGTTCGGTGTTTTTAAGTCCTCCGAACGGGACTCCTTGTGTTTTCTCAATCATCCTGGGATTTGCTGGGTGGCGTAGTCGGTGATTCCGGGGGCGCCTCCTCTTCGTGTATAACTATCTTCTCCCTCCACACCTGACTCGGTGCTACGGTCTCCTCAGGGCAGTTCTGTTTAAGTCGTATGTCTTCAGACCTTATCACTTCTCCTTCGTAGTCTGCCCATCCGTCCTTGATGATTTGCCTCCTCTGGTTGCGGTTGCGTCGTCTTCTTCTCAGAGGGGAAGTGCATGTGGACTTCTCTGGTTCCAATATAGATGATGGCTTTGATAGTGTTGAGGAACGGTCTTCCAAGGATGATGGGTGGATCGTACTCGTCTTCTCCCATGTCAATGATCTGAAAAATCATCTGGAGCTGAATATATATTTGTTGTAGGGGCATGGTTCCATGCAGGAGCTGATAAGTGACTGCGGCCATTATGTTGTCGTTAGATCCGATGTCGTAGAGTGTCTTCTGAAAAGAGTATCTGTTGATTGTGCACTCAATGCTTGGAACATCAGGGTCGTCCTTCTTGATCAGGAAGGGTGACTTGAGTCGATGATTTTGACCTCCTCTGAACTGCAGTGACCATCTTAGCTGACTCGGTCCACATTTGCTTGTTCCTGTTCCTCCTGTTGGTCCTCTTCCTTGGTTCATGTCGGGATTGCTCTGAAATTTGTGTAGTCTTGTTCTTGAAGGAAAGTCTCCTTCTTCCCCTTGATGTAGAAACTGAACTTGGCAGTATTAACGTAGATGACAGCTCTGGTGTTTAGGAATGGCCTCCCTAAGATGATGGGTGCCCTCTCCTCAGCATCTGTCTCTATCACCACAATGTCTGCTAGAGCGTACAAGGTACCAACTCGGACGCATAGGTTCTTCAATATTTCCTTTGGGAAACTAAGTGTCTGATCTCCATTGTGTTTGTGCTCGTAGATCCCGGTTCTTCACTTGGTGGAATTTGGGAGTTGTAAAACTCCTCCATGTTTTGTTTGAAGTGTACCTATTCATAGAGACAAGGCAGAGATCAAGTGCATGGGCCCTGTTGGTGGAAAACACCAACAGAACCAAAAGTGTATTTGTTCTTCTCTAACCTTAAGCATAGTGAGCAAGACAAAGTTGATGGATCATGAGTGTAGCATTTAAAACACTTGTTAGGTCAGATGGCTCAACGTAATGGAAAGATAATCTATCTATATTTATGTTTTGTTTATATCTTCCAAAGATTTAAATGTGCAACATTTTAGCTTATATGATTAGGAGTGTGGGATCACGAAGGTAGTACTAAGAACAAAGATTAAAGGACTAAACATGTTGAATTAATTGAGTTGGTTAATCTAGAGTTATAAATCATACATGTTTGTCTCTTTATTTTAAGTGAATGCCAGAACAAAGGAAAAACTTATAAAAGCGATAATCAACTACCTTAAGATGTCACCTTACTTAAAGAGTGATGGTATAGTATCACCTTGTGGAAGCTTTCCTTTCTTAGCGGTTGTGCATCGTGTTTGTGGCACCCTCCATAGATCATCTCTTTATGATGAATGAGCTATGTCCTTCTTGTGTAAATTGTTAAACTTCATGTGTCTCCTTTGTCTCCAGTGAGTTTGTATCTCAGGACTTCCTAGGTTGATATTGAAAGTTTTCCTACAGGGGTTAGTCCAACAAAATATACCAATGTCTACACAAGCAGTTTTTAGTTCAATAATCGAACTAGACTCCATGTCTAATCAGATTAAGGAAGGCTGTTTAACCTAAGCACCATGCTTAATTTAAAAGCCAATAGAAGTATGTGCAGTACTTCCAAACCAACACTTACTTAAGATAAACATAGGTAGCATGATGGCATTTATAGAGATCTACTCCAGTGAAGATGAAGTAGTGTGATTAGTATTTAACAAATTGAGCATGTCTCAAAGGTAAGGGCAACCAACATAGCAACATGGCAAATGATGTTTTTATGTAAAGTACTCCCCCAAGCTTGAATTTTGCAAAATTCAAGATTGGATGAATTTAATTCAATGTTGCATGATGATTGGTTGGGCATACCTTGCGCTTGTCATTCCTCGGATCTTCTTGCTCCAATCCTGGAAAGGTTAGTGGCAAGAATACCCGAAGGAATATTTCTACAATTATCTCAATATGCTCAATACACAAGGCAATATTGCAAATAATTAGAAGTTCATGTTACGATCTGATAAGTGCTTGTTTAAGGACGCTAAACTTATCCATGGGAAACCATCAAGTTATGTTGGTGAAGTGGTTTCCCCTCCAACACCCACCTATATCAAGATTAACTTAACGAGATCTGCAATATTTATTATAGACATATGCATCGACAACCGCTCTTTTAAAGTTGTTATAAATAGAAAAGAAGAGGGGGTTGGAGATCTCAAATGTGATAAGGATGGAGAGACCAATTGATTGGAGAGATGTTTTATATGAGCAAGGACTGGGTGAGGTATTTATGAAATAACTTCCATGCTCACTACTGTTTCTCTCATTCTCAAACTCCAAGGATGATTCTTCATGAATGCTTAAAATTCCTCTAGGATTGTCTCTCAAGTTTGTTTTATCTATCCATTCAATGGTGATAGCACATGGATTTTTAATGCCCTCTAGCCATTGATGTTGCTCTTCTCGATCCTCCTTCTTATGCATGGGATGTCTAGAGAGATTCATAGGATTATCGGGAGGTTCAAGAGAAAGAGCATAGTAGAATTTATTAAGCTCAAGGATGGGTTGGATAGCCGAATCATGGGATTGAAATGTTTGGAAATCGGCTATTGAAACTTCCTCTCCTTGTATGGGAGATGATTCCTTCTCTATCTCTAAGATTTTTCTATGAAGACTAGTACAAGAAGGATGTCCACAAATGAAGACATACCTTCCTTTACTAATAGATAAAGAAAGAAAGACTCTACCAAAAATTATATGATTAAGACCAATGTGAAAATATCTAGGAAAAACATGGTCTTGTAGGGCTAGGTCTAAACCAGAATTTATAGAAAGATTAACACATTCCCTAGGTGTAGCTAAAAGTGCATTATCTTTTTGATTAAAAGATAGGACCTCGGCTATAGAAAAGGGTTGGTTTTGACCTATTGCAATCAACTCCGGACACAGATCATAATTAGGGGCAGGACGTGTTGACTCCCATGGTCTATGGCTGGTCTCCGAAGGTGCAAAGAATTCAATAATAGGTATGGAATTTGAGTTATCCATAAAGATAAAATAAAAGGATAAAAGAATAAAAGTATAATACAAGATAATAGCAAGACTCAAAGTTATCTCAGCAAACCGTCTTCTCCCCGGCAACGGCACCAGAAATGCTTGTTGATATTTGATAACGCAATTAGAAAATGATCCGCAAGCGCACGGATATCGGTGAGCATTTCACCCGGGAGGTTATCCAGAGTTATCGTATTTATATTTTTACCACTGGGAGAAAGGGTGCATCTGACTAACCAAATCTATTGCTACTATCCCTTTAGGCTACAAAGAATGTTTCTCGATGTGAGTGATATATAGAGAAGACTACAAATGTAGTCTCGTTATAGCCTTGGTAAGGATGATCTACTGTTCTATTGGGGAGGCTCACAGAATCTAGACAACACAAAGGATGTTCGACCCGCACCTATAAACCCTACCCGTCCTGCTAACAAGATGTGGGATACAAAGGTAACTCGGAAATGTCACGTTCCTCGCTACTTCCACGGTCCAGCTAGTCAGGGGATATCTATGAGTACCCTAGCCTAAACACCACGTTTACGCTAGCAATGATTACTCTAATACTCAACCGGTAGAGGATTAAAGTAAACTCATAAACCAAAGAACAATAAAACAAGAACTTACTAGAATTAGAAGTCGAATTACTGAAGAATCTTAGAAGCAAGCCTCGGGTTAGGAGACTTGATCCCGCAGGTACAACTCGGAGTAGACACCGACAGGCCGGCCTTCCTCCGATCCACACCTCCACTCTATCTCTCTCAATCTAGTAGAAACTAGAAGATCTATTTCTACTTTACATTGGTTGCTAAGCCTAAAAAGAAATATTATTTAGAGAAGAGGTTTTCCTTCGAGGGCACCCCTCAATCTCTATGACAATTTCTTGTCTTCTCCAGGGGCTAGGGGGGTCTCCTTATATAGTCCTCCCCTTCTATGCATTTTTGGGTTGGTAGGCGAGGTGGTACTACGTTATTCTGGATCCAATAGGTCGGTGGAGATCTCCCGAGAGAAAGAGTCCTGATTGGGCTCGGCAGGTGGGCGGGCGCCCAAGGAAACTGGGCGGGCGCCCAGGTCCTGGCCCCGTTTCGCCTCTGCTTCGGTCTCGTGGCTTCTGGAGTCTTCTAGATGGTAGAAAATTGCGCGGTGCGTTGATATCTCTATGTAATCCTGACATGTGGGCCTTTCTACCTTATTTCCTGATAACCCCCTGCAGAAATAGACAAACACCAAAACTCGTGGAATTCTGTCACATAAAACCCTAAGTCTAGATGTTGATTTCATTTGGATCCTTTTCTTTGTTTATTTGATAATTAAATTTGATACTTAAGGACCGTTAACACCGCCATGGGCTGTATTGGTGATGGTTGAGGAGAACGACGAGGGCGCGGCGCGCAACCTTGGTATACTTTGGATACCTCGGTCGCCGGAACGGTCCTCGGGTACTGGCAGTGCCTGCCGAACCCGCGATTTGGTCCTGGATAGTGTAATACGGTGATCTGTAGCTCACTTGATCAGTGAGTGTGGTTTGTGTGGGGAATACCTCGCCAGCTGGTTAGAAATCGATTCGAATCGCCATCACTCCTGGATAGTGAGCACTTGACATGAGCCCAGTCCTCGTAGTAAGGACTATGGAACACTTGGGTTATAATGATCAATGGTTTCATGAATGCTATGATGAGGTACCATCATATTACTATACTTGCTTGCAATAGTGCAGGTGCAAACCTAGATAATAGGTAATGAAAGTACTAAACTTGAGCCAGATAAAATAAAAGTGGTTTATAGACTATGTTAGGGAAATACGCGCGTTTATGCAAAGGTCGTCAGCTAACCCCACTATATAGCCTTCATGATCCTTGAAGAGTCATTACTTTAAATTTATGGCGGGTAAGTCTAGCTGAGTACATTCTCGTACTCAGGGTTCTATTCCCATGTTGTTTTGCAGATGGTCAAATGTACTATGGTTATTGCATCCTCTGCCTGTACCCAGCCATGGGTGATGACTAGACCAAGGGTGATGGTCACTCCGTCTCTTCTTTTGCTTTTGTGGGAATGACCAAAACTATGGCACTGTATCAGACTAAGTATGTGTGTGTTATTTTCGAACTAAGAAGCTTCCGCTATCGATGAACTTGGCTTGTAATAACCTTAAGCACTCCGATGTATCGTATGAATGTTTTCGAACTGGATGTAACTGTGAATGGTGACCGCTGAACTTATTACGATCTTGGCTGTATGTACGATATGTGGTTTGAAATCTTTTGAGATTTCACGGACTACCGGGATTATATGGGCTTAAGCTCGATGGTTTGACTATGCAAATGGTCGCTATTAGGCTTAATCTCTTATAATTTGGGCGGTTCTGTTACAGCTGGCATCGGAGCAGGGTTTAGCGAGTTACTGTTCATAAGCACGTTTTAAACCAAATCTAAACCGGTTTAATAAGATTTTTATTAATGATAATCAAGGTGTCAACTAAGTTTTTGGAAAAACTATCTCATGTGCCATGGTCATATCCTTTATGCCCAGCTAAGGACTCTAAGGTGGCTCGTTAAGTACTGACTTGGGGGTCAATGCATCATATTTCTATTTCGTCGCTCATACGGCGTGTAATAGTATGAGTACCATTCATTTGAGTGGTCATGTATGGATCAATTTGTCCGCTACACCTCGGTAAGTGGGAGCTGTGAGAGCATGATCGGATACACTGCCGGTCTAGGGGAGTGTTGTAGGTGCTGTGTCATGCACACATGTTTGGTGTGTTTGGGAACAGTACCGCATGTTGGGAGATTCCGTCCTGAGAGGCGATGCCGTCATTAGGGCGATGATGTGGGTAGTAGCACGTCATCTGCATGGACATGGTGTCTGTGTATATGGGGTGTATAGCTTTAAATTCTTGTTCTGCATGTTCATACTGTGGTTGGGCTGAAATGAATTTTCTGCAGGTACACTAACCACGTTCTCGCTTAGAACGCTAGATATGTTATGAGAGAACGTTGTGTGCCACCGCATATACCGCTTAGTGTTAACTTTTGTTTCTAAGTTTGTGAGATCGTAAGTCCGTGCATGCATCATGTTCATTTCATATCATTGCTTACTTTCCCCCTTAATTTGATCTGTCCCAATTCGAAATAAAATAATTAAAGATAATCCTCCATCTTACCCAAGGTATTCCATTTGCAGCAGATGGCACGCACTAGGCTCACCGCTCGCAAGTCCACTGGTGGGCGGGCCCCTCGCCATCCGTTGGCAGCCAGGAGCTCGCGACATAAGAGCAAGTTCCTGGAGGAGTTTGGGATGCCTACTTTGCTTTGGAGGGTGCTCAGTTCGATGGGGTATCCCGAAGGAAGGGAGCCTCGCTACTATTGGGACAAGGAGCAGCTTGGTGACGGGACCCTGGTAGGGATCGAGGTAGTGGTTCCTACCAGTGGAGGTGACCCCGCCTAGGGCGGTTGGGTGTACGAGTCCTGAGGTACCACGCCTTTCCACGGTGCCAGCAGGGCAGCTTTCGCAGTTCTGAGGGACCTCATGGAGAGGTTTCCACAGGAGCTGGCCCACGCCTTCGCTGTGGTGTTTCCCCGAGGTGACCCCTACACTTCGGTGTGGGATCAGTCTGAGGTGAATGCTCTAGAGAGGAGTGCGGATGAGGACCAGCACAGTGACAACATCGCTATGAGTGCTATGTACGCCTTGATGAAGACCTATGGAGGCCTGGAGCGTTGTTTGGGTCGCTTGTCCGGGTCTCTTCTCACAGTCCAGGATGAGAAGCGCCAGCTCCAGTGCGAGTTCGACACTAAGGTTGAGAGGCTGCAGGCGGAGTTGGCCCGCGTGACCCAAGAGAGGGACCAGGCGGTCCAGAGGAATAGTGATCTGAGCTAGGACCTGCATGTAGTGAGAGAGTAGCGGGACAGGGTGACTACTACTCACAGGAACTACGTGCGCATGCTAGTCCATGTGCTTGGTCAGAGGAATGAAGCCTGGCACGAGGAGGACACTTTGAGGGCCCGACAGCTGGAGCTTGAGCAGCAGCTAGCTAATGCTGAGGACTACAATGAGAACTTGCATGAGGAGATCCACCAGCTGCATAACCAGCTCCACCCTCACCACCTGCCTGGAGCAGCTGAGCTAGACTCTGAGGACGAGATGGATGAGGATCCCGAGATAGGAGCAGCTGCTAGTGGATATGAGGACGAGGAGGGCTCCGGCATGGACAGTGACCATAGCGAGTAGATGCTAGGGCCCTAGAGCTAGTCCTTCTTTTGTTGTTGTTGTTGCATGGCATGTCTTGTACTTTTGGATCTGAGCTATGTAAAACTTTATGAGATGACGCTGAAAGTCCAGTGTATGTATGCTGGCAAATTTGGATGTATGCGAACCTTGTTGCTTGAATGTTAAGTAATCTGTTAGTGATGTTGTGTGTGGATGATGAATTGTTATGCCTCTGTTTATTGTGCGAATTTAATTCCCTCAGTAATTCAGTACGGCATAATTCTACACATGTCTACCGTTGATGGCAACTCCTAACGATTACTTATCATTGACGCATGCAGATGGTGTTAACGCGTGGTGGGGGTAACAGCAACCCCGGTCTTGGAGCAGGTGCCTCCAGAGGTGGGGCTCAACGGAACGAGGAGAGAGCACCATCACCGCCACCACCACCGCCTCCTCCGTACACCACGGACGTGTTTTTCACGCAGTTTCTAGGGAGTCAACACAACATGGAACAAATGCAGCGCAACATGAAAGAAGCCCTGCGTAATATAGCTGACAACACCCGCCGTGGGGATAACCAGGGCGGCCGTGAAGTCAACCAGTACAGCTCTTTCAAGGACTTCATGGATACCAAGCCACCAGTCTTCAAGGAGGCTCTGGAACCGCTCGAGGTAGATGAGTGGATCAACACTATGGAGCAGAAGTTCCGTCTTCTTCGGATGACAGAAGAACTCAAGGCTGAGTATGCGGCACACCAGTTGCAAGGACCCGCTGGAATTTGGTGGTCCCATCATCGTACCACCTACCCAGAAGGGACCCCGATCAACTGGAACCGCTTCACCACCGCGTTTCGGGGAAATTATATTCCTCCGGGTGTGGTGGAAATGAAGGTTGGGGAGTTCATGAGGCTGTCCCAGGGGACGAAATCTGTGAAAGAATATCTACACGCTTTCAACAATCTCGCTCACTATGCCCCCGAGTTTGTGAACACGGAGGCCAAAAAGATTGCTAGTTTCCAGAGGGGCTTGAATCCGAAGATGCTGAAGACCATGGGTACAGGAGCCAGGGCTACCTTCAATGCTTACATCAGTGACTGTCTGTCCCAGGAAAACAATAACAACAACTATAGTGCATCCAAGTCTCATAAGAGGGCTTTCGAAGCTGGGTCATCCCAGTCCAGGGCACCAGTGGCAGGGCGACAGCAGTATCGTCCTCCTGCCCCAGGTGCTAGGTTCCGACCACCGCAGAGGAGGAACACCCGGCATCCAACACAGCAGAAGCCGTATAAGGTGGCGATAGCTCCTGCCAAGCCAAAGGCAATTCAAGCCGCGGCACCTGCCGCTAACAATGCGACCAAGGGTCCGTGCTACAACTGCCACAAGATAGGGCACTTTGCTAAGGAATGTCCCTACCCCAAGAGGCAACAGCCAACCTATCCAGCTCGTGTGCACCATACCTCGATCGAGGAAATTCCGGAAGGAGAACCGTTAACAGCTGGTATGTTTCCTGGCAACCAACATCTTGCAGTTGCTGTGTTTGATTCTGGATCATCGCATTCATTCATGAGCCAAGCATTTGCACAAAAGCATGATCAATGAGTTACAGATCTGGGCTATGGCTACCGCATCAGCTCAGCAGGGGCAGATGTGTTGACCAATAGAGTGGTTCGAGGGGCAACCCTGGATATAAGTGGCCGAGTGTTTCGAGTGAATTTAGTAGTCATGCCTGGGTTAGTTTTGGATGTTATCATGGGCATGAACTGGATGAGAGAATGGGATGCTGTCATAGATTCTGGGAAAAGGATGTTATCTCTCAGAGAACCCCAGGGCAGTAGCTCTTTTCAAGTACCTCTGCCCCGTCGTCTTGACTTTGCTAGCATCTCTTGTGCTACGCACGTGGTTCCATTACCACAGATCCCAGTAGTCTGTGAGTTCCCTGATGTTTTTCCCGAGGAATTACCTAGACTTCCCCCGGACAGGGAGGTAGGGTTTGCAATCGAGTTGATACCAGGTACAGCACCGATTTCCAGAAGGCCGTACCGGATGCCGCCGAACGAATTCGCGGAATTGAAGAATCAACTAAAGGAGTTATTGGATAAAGGGTTCATCCGGCCAAGCTCATCAGAATGGGGTTGTCCGGCGTTGTTTGTGAAAAAGAAGGATCAATCTTTGCGCATGTGCGTGGACTACCCTCCACTCAATGCAGTGACAATCAAGAATAAGTATCCTTTACCAAGGATCGACTTATTTGATCAATTGTCCAAGGCAAAAGTGTTTTCCAAGATAGATTTGAGGTCTGGGTTTCACCAAATCAAGATTCGTCCGCAAGATATCCCGAAGACTGCTTTTTCCACCAGATATGGGTTGTATGAGTATCTTGTCATGTCCTTTGGGTTGACAAATGCTCCTGCATACTTCATGTATCTGATGAATTCAGTCTTTATGCCAGAATTGGATAAGTTTGTGGTAGTGTTTATCGATGATATTCTGGTTTATTCGGAAAATGAGCAAGATCACGCCGAGCATCTGAGAATCGTGTTAGCACGATTACGAGAGCATCAGTTATATGCCAAGTTCAGCAAGTGTGAGTTCTGGTTGAAGAAAGTTCCTTTCCTAGGGCACATTCTGTCTGAAGAGGGGATTGCTGTGGATCCATCCAAAGTGCAGGAAGTCATGGACTGGAAGGCACCAACTTCTGTCTCGGAAGTTAGAAGTTTTCTTGGTCTGGCCGGGTATTATCATCGTTTCATACCCGACTTCTCCAAGATTGCTAAGCCGATGACTAGTTTGCTGCAAAAAGATCATAAGTTTGTCTGGACGGAGGGGTGTGAGCTAGCCTTCCGCACCTTGCGAAAGTTGCTAACCACTGCTCCCGTTCTGGCGCAACCCAATATCGAGAAGCCATTTGATGTGTTTTGCGATGCGTCGAAGAGTGGCTTGGGGTGTGTGCTGATGCAAGATGGCAGAGTTATAGCGTACGCTCCACGACAATTGAGAAAGCATGAGGTCAACTACCCAACTCACGACCTCGAGTTAGCAGTAGTAGTGCATGCCTTGAAGATTTGGAGACATTATCTGCTGGGAAATAAGTGTCATATCTATACCGATCATAAGAGTTTGAAGTATATCTTCACTCAGTCCGAGCTGAATATGAGGTAGCGACGGTGGTTAGAGTTAATCAAGGACTATGATCTAGAAGTTCACTATCATCCAGGCAAAGCTAATGTAGTAGTAGACGCTTTGAGTCATAAACCGCACTATCAAGTGGTTCAACTGTTGTTTGAAGATGGTTTCAATCTTCTGCATCCTGAAGTCTTATGTCACATACAGCTCAGTTGTGCACTTGAGAGTCAAGTCATTGAAGGTCAGAAAACAGACAAGGGTATCTTCCACATCAAAGAGAAGATCAAGGATGACCCAATAACTCAATTTCGAGTGGATGAGAAAGGGGTACTGTGGTTTCAACATCGGTTAGTAGTCCCGAAAGATCGTGAATCGAAGAATCGCATCATGGATGAAGCCCATCTCTCCAAGCTTTCAATTCATCCTGGCAGTAGTAAAATGTATCAAGACCTAAGACCTCACTTTTGGTGGACCAAAATGAAGAAAGAAATAGCCGCATACGTGGCCTGTTGTGACACGTGTTGCAGAGTTAAGGCCATCCATATGAAACCTGCAGGTCTATTATGACCATTATCAGTTCCCGAGTGGAAATGGGAAGAGGTCAGTATGGACTTTATCACAGGTTTACCAACGACGAGGAAGGGGAATGACTCGATTTGGGTAAGCATAGATCGATTGACTAAGTCGGCTCATTTCATTCCGGTAAAAACTCGTTACCGACCTCCTGAGTATGCTGATATCTATATAGTAGAGATCGTCAGGTTACATGGCATTCCCAAAACCATCATATCAGATAGAGGACCACAGTTCACCGCTCACTTTTTGGAGCGAATGCATAAGAGTTTGGGGACCAGTCTAATAAGAAGCACCGCGTATCATCCCCAGACTTCAGGTCAAACTGAAAGACTAAATCAAGTGTTAGAGGATATGCTGAGGGCCTGTGTACTATCGTCCAAGGGATCATGGGAGTCATAGTTACCTCTGGCTGAATTCTCATACAATAACAGCTATCAAGAGAGTATCGAGATGGCTCCATTCGAAGCGTTGTATGGTCGGAGATGTAGAACTCCGTTAAATTGGGTTGAACCTGGTGAAAGAAGATACTATGGTATCGACTTCGTGAACCAAGCGGAGAAAAAGGTGCAAATCATACAATAGCATATGCAAGCGGCACAATCATGACAAAAGAGTTATGCTGATAAAAGGAGAAGGCCACTGGAATTCAATATAGGTGACTATGTGTACCTCAAGGTTACGCCAATGAAGAAAGTCCAACGTTTCCAAGTTGGAATAAACTTGCACCCAGATATGTGGGACCATATCAGATACTAGAGAGAAAAGGCCCTGTGGCCTATAAGATTCAGTTACCTGAAGAGTTGAGTTCAATCTTTCCAGTTTTCCATGTGTCTCAACTACGGAAATGTTTGAAATTACCTGAGCAGAGGATTGAACCTCGGGGGATCAAAATAAAAGCAGACTTGGAGTATAAAGAGCAACCAGTGGGGATCGTAGATACCAAGGAACGAGTAACCCAAAACAGAATTGTCAAAACATATAAGGTGGTGTGGAGTCATCATGACGATAGGGATGCCACCTGGGAAACCGAGGATTATCTAAAAACAGTTTATCCAAAGTTTCGTAATAAATGGTTAGTAACCCAAATCTCGGGACGAGATTTCCCTAAGGGGGGAAGGGCTGTAACACCCTAGGTGTTAAGCATGCACTTAGTCTTAGCAAAACATTCATAAGCATTCTCATCAAGCATAGCATCACATGAGCATGTCATCCATCCAAAATGAGATTTTATGTGCTTTATTCTATGTGATTTAAATGTGTAAAAATATGATGCTTGCTTCTAAAATTGTGAAATATTCAAACTAGGTTGAATTGTGTGGAAAAAGATTTAAGAGTATTTTTGTGCAATTTTTGGAAACATAGAATTTGAGAAATGGAATTTATACAAAAATCCCCAAAATGGATTTATTTAATAACCTAGAACTAGTTTTAATTTGTAATTCAAATTCTATTTGCAATTTGGTCTTGCTTATTAAAACAAAGTTGTAGGGTTTTTGTTTTAGAACAACTTTCATTTTGGGAGAAAGAGGTAAAAATGACTTTTAAATGGTCCAAATGAATTTAGAAAGAATTTGAGAAAAGAATTTTTTTTAAAAAAGGGAAAGGGGACAGGTGCTGCTGGGCCGACCCGCCTCCCTTTCGGCCCAGCTGGACAGCGTAGCCCGCTCCCCCTCCCCTCTCTCCCGTGCGCGCGGCGCCCGCCCCGCTCCACCCGGCGCCGGCCACGTGGCGGCCTCACGCCGGCGTTAGACGCACCGCGGCCGGCCACCTCCACCCCCCTGGTCGGGACGCCGACCCGCACCCCCAGAACCCTCCCTCCATTCTGTCGCCCGCGTCTCTCCCTCCTCCCTCTGCTCGCACAGCAGCAGCAGCAGTTCCGCCGCGCGCCATTGCCGGAGCAAGCCCCGCCGCTCGCCGCCGGCCACACCAGAGCTCCAAGCTCGAAGCCAAGAGCACCAGCGCACTCGCCGTCGCCACGGTAAGCCCCTGCGTACGCTCTACCGAGGTGAGAAGCAGCCGTGCACCGTGAATCGCTGGCCGGAGTTGCTCCGACATCGCCGGAGTGCTCCGCCGCGACGGATCTCGCTGTATCTTGCCTCCTTTCGCTCGTTCTTTGGTGCGCTAGGACGGTATTAAGGTGAGGAAGCTCGGAGAGTCGTTTGCGCGCGCTCTGCCGCACCGGAGCGGCCTGGCCACGGCGAGCAACGCCGCCGTGCCGCCATGCACGCTCGTCGGAGGTGTTCCGGTCATCCTCCGGCCAATCCGAGGGTACCTATGGATGCGCCTCGCTGCAGGGAGCACGTTGGTGCTCACCCCGTGGCCGGAGACCTCGGCGTCGGCGAAAGCCGGCCGACCGAAGCTCGGCCGGTGTGTCGCGTGACTGACCCGTGGGGTCACGGCCCTGGATTCCACCTGTCAGTGCCTCTGTGGGTGTGGATCTGGGTGAGTTTAGCTTTTTGGCGTCGGTTTTCTTAAATAAATGATTTCCATAAATTGATTTAAAACTTGTAAAATCCATATCTTGAGTTCTACAGCTCCAAATCTGGTGAAATAAATTTTGGTGTGCTCTCCATTCCCAGATCTACAGTTTGACGTAATTGCATGTCATGTTTCAATAACTTTTCTGTATAATTATATTTAATCCATGTTTTTTCTGAATTTGGAAAATGCATAGTAATTGAAATATAATTCAGAAAAATGTGAAACTTGTTTTGTTGGCTATGCATGTATGTTTAATAACTGGGAAAATGTTGCTACACATTATTTGCTGAGTAAATGAATTTATGATGATTGAAATGCTTGCATGGCAGTGGTTTATGATTTTTAATAAATAGTTGGTTCATGCAAATAATCTGGAAATTTTTGTGGGTGTTTCTTATGATATTAGGAAAATTATAAAAATATGAAATCTGCTGTTTGATACTTATACCACAGTAGAGTAATTGTACTTGCCTTTATTAATTAATCTTGTGATTTTTGTAGCTCAAAAATAAGTGTCCAAAAATTATGAAAAATTTATGGTGGACTTTATGCTTGACTGATAGTCTCCTGTAGTTTTTGTGAAATTTAATGATAAACAGAACTGCATGCTATTTTGATGGGCCTAGAAATGAATAAAGAAATTATGAATTGTTATATGTAGATTGAGTAGAATAAAAGGAGATTTGGTGTATCTTTGAAGTATCTTGTGAGTTGCTGGTTACACTTGGAAATAATTTTGTAGGAAAGAAGAAAATGGATGCTTAGTGTAATTGCATGTTCTTGTTGGCGTGTAAGCAACTGAAAGCAATCTCGAGGTCCTGAGTCAGGTCTCCTCGTTTCTTTGACTTGACGACGATGTCGTTGACGTATGCCACGACCGTTGACCCTATATGTTTGCCAAACACGTGGAGCATGCATCACTGGTATGTTGCTCCCGCGTTTCGGAGCCCGAACGGCATGGTTGCATAACAGTACATCCCAAAAGGCGTGATGAAAGATGTCGCGAGCTGGTCGGACTCTTTCATTTTTATTTGATGGTAACCAGAATATGCATCAAGGAAAGAAAGCGTTTCGCATCCTGCAGTAGAATCAACAATTTGATCAATATGTGGTAATGGAAAATGAACTTTCGGACATGCTTTATTTAAACTTGTATAATCGACACACACCTCATTTTCCCATAGGATTTGAGAAATGGAATTTATAAAAAAATCCCTAAAATGAATTTATTTAAAAACCTAGAACTAGTTTTAATCTGTAATTCAAATTCTATCTAGAATTTGGCCTTGCTTATTAAAGCAACGTTGTAGGGTTTTTGTTTTGGAACAACTTATATTTTGGGAGAAAAAGGTAAAAGTGATTTTTAAATAGTCCAAATGAATTTAGAAAGAATTTGAGAAAAAAAATTCAAAAAAAAGAGAAAGGGGACAGGCGCTGCTGGACCGACCCGCCTCCCTTTCGGCCCAGCCAGCGGCGCGGCCGGCTTCCCCCTCCCCCTTTCTCTCCCGCGCACGGCGCCCGCCTTGATCCACCCGGCGCCGGCCACGTGGCGGCCGTACGCCGGCGTTGGACGCGCCGCGGCCGACCGCCTTCACCTGGTCGGGACGCCGCCCCGCGCCCCCAGGCCACTCCACTCGCTCTGTCGCCCGTGCCTCCCTCTCCTCTTCCTCTGTCCGCGAGCGCAGCCGCAGCCGTAGCAGCTCCGCCCGCACCATCGCCGGAAAAAGCCCCGCCGCTCGCCGCCGGTCGCACCAGGGCCCCAACCTCGACACCGCGACCACCAGCGCACTCGCCTTCGTCGCGGTAAGCTACTGCGTACGCTCTACCAAGGTGAGAAGCCGTCATACGCCGAGAATCGCTCGCCGGAGTTGCTCCGACCTCGCCGGAGAGCTCCGTCGCGTCGGATCTTGCTAGATCCTACCTCTTTTCACTCGTTCTTTGGCGCGTTAGGTCTGTAGTGCGATGAGGAAGCTCGGAGGAGTGTTTGCGCCCGCTCTACCGCACCGGAGCAGCATGGCCACGGTGAGCAGCACCGCCGTGCTGCCATGCATGCTCGTCGGGGGTGCTCCGGTCATCCTCCAACCGATCCAAGGGCACCCCTGGGTGCGCCTCACTGCGGGGAGCACGCTGGTGCTCACCCCGTGGCCGGAGACCTCGCCGTCGGCGAGAGCCGGCCGGCCGAAGAACGGCCGGGATGCTGCATGGCTGACCAGTGGGCCATGACCCTTGGATCCCACCTGTCAGCGCCTCTGCGGATGTGGATACGGGTGAATCTAGCGTTTTTCGATGGTTTTCTTAAATAAAGATTTTCCAGAAATTGATTTAAACCTTGTAAAATCTATATCTTGAGTTATATGGCTCCAAAATTGGTGAAAAAAATTTTGGTGTGCTCTCTGTTCTCAGATCTGCAGTTTGGTATAGTGGCATGTCAAGTTTGAACAACTTTTCTGTATAAATGTATTTTATCCATGTTTTTGCTGTAGTTGGAAAATGCATAGTAATCAAAATATAACTCAGAAAAATATGAAACTTGTTTTGCTGGCTCTGTGTCGAGGATATCAATAAGGGGTACCCCAACTGATGTCCATGTCGGGATTATCCATACACAATTCGAGGCCTCCTACTCGACGCTCTGCCCAGTCATGCGTACAGTTATCGACGGCCGCAGCCTCGAAGACGGAAAGGGTGTCGAGCGAATCGATCAGGGCTCGAGTGCCGGCTTTTGTCGAATACGGAAGCTGGCTCGAGCGAATCGGAAGGTGTCGAGCGCAAGGACGCCGCCCGCCGCCTGACGCGGGCATGGGAACCAAGGCATTTAATGCGCCTGTCGCGTTCTCACCTAACACGCAGGTCACGGGAAGCGTGATAGGGAACAGGCACCCGTCCCATCATTCTTTTTGCAGCCTTCCCCACCAAATAACCCAGGGCGTGTTAGGACGCAGGAAGCATGGTCAGAACGTCTAATCAAGACCCCCTCGAGACGTCCAAGGTCAGCGCTCTGGCTAGCAAGGCGTTACACAGCAACCGACCCTCGACCAGACACATTTCCTTCCTGGGGAAGGGTTGGGCGTCGAATGACAACAGCACAACCGCTCCGATGTAACCACCGCCATGACGTACAGGTGTGCAACAGATAAATGAGTCCAAGACGGTGCAAAGAGCAGGATACAGGGGCACGCGTAATCATCATCAAGCTACCAGGACGGGATGGCTCGAGACCACGCCAGTACGGAGGCCTCGAGTAGGTCCGCACGCCATACCTCTATCGACCCCTACTCTGACGCCTATACTTGTACCCTAGGCTTCTCTTTAGAACTATAAAAGGGGAGGCCCAGGAGGCGATACGCACGAGATCACGCAAGAGACCACAACATACAACACTCACCTATAGTAGAGCTTCCGCACTCCATCTTACTTCATACCACGCTTGTATTCACCCTTGTACAAGCACTTAGGTGCAAGATAATACAAACTCCTCCTCCCCCGCTGGACCTAGGGCCTTCTCTTGCCCGAACCAAGATAAATCTTTGTGTCTTTTTGCATCACCATCTGGAAAAGGGAGCACGCATAGAAATTTACTAGTTGGTGTGACCCCTCGGGGAAAAACACCGACAGTTGGAGCGCCTGGACCGGGAGGAGCGCGGATTGCGCCAACACGGTCGAGGGCCCCGAGATGCCCTCACCACCACGCCTCTCCGCCCAAGAAGAGGCGTGGACAGCGCCACCATCGCCCATTCGCCTCGCCACGACCGACAGTTCGTGCCAGGCGGGAGGCGGCACAGGAGCCGACAGCTCCGCACGCCGAAACCGTGGGCGTGACGGCTCAACGCCACGAGGATCGCACGACGACAGGAGGTGACGCGCCCCGCGCACTCTCCCCCACTGCCAGGCTAGTCCCACACGGGCTGTTCGCCCCAAGAAGAGCATTGCCGTTCGGTCTGGACAACGCCGCGGCGTCGCTCGCCAGGGCAATATGTCCAAACGCTCAGACGTACGTGGAAAGACCAATGGTCCTCCCACGTGACAACAGAACGCGGCCACAGACGTCCGAGCTACCAGACTTCTCACAGGTACGAGGCCTCCGCCGCCTAGGCCCTGGGCGGTACATGATTACCTCCCTCAAGCAGCGGCTGCTGGAGGAAGGACGCGGATGTTTCTACGCCGCGGAGCCGGACTCCGGCTCCGAATCTGACAGCTACGACCCTACTAGGGAATGCTATCACATCGACGGTCAGGTCGACCCCCCTCCTCAGGAGGACAGAGCTGCACAACTTGCGGAGCTACTAGAGCTCAAGACAAAGCTTGACGAGGATCGTGAGCGCCTTGTTCTGCTTGAGCAGATCCTCGAGCAGGACCTACCTTACCCGCCTGGCGGAAGTGTCCGCAGACGAGCTCGAGAGGTACACTGACAGATCGTCGGAGACGCAGAGCCTGAGCAGCCCGTCAGCCGTTTCCCTCGAGCAGGCCAGAACGTTGTGGCAGCAACAATGCTGCTGCGAACCATGCCAGAGCCGTCGAACTCCCAAGCACGGCGCATCCGAGACGAGGTGCAGACTCTGCTCTAGGTGGCGGCAGTTCAGCAGGCCAAAAGCTCGGCTTCTCGACGTCGAGGAGCGACCACTGAAAAGTGCGATGAGCCAGCCCAAAACGAAAAGGAGGTGTCGGTCCATCAGCAGCCACCCCCTCGAGGGAAAAAGACCACGCTCGTCCTCCCCGTCGACAACCAACGTCGACACGACGCACGACGCGACATTGAAGAGAATCGTCGCCGTCGGTACGGGGACGCGGAAGAGCGCAGTTACAGCGCCCATCGCGGCGGGAGGTACGACAGCGATGAGAACCGGATGGCCCCAGAGCCACCAGGCCCATGGGTGTTCAGCAGGGCAATCCGCAGCACGCCGCTGCCCAGTCCGTTCCGACCCCCGACCAGCATCGCAAAGTACAATGGTGAAACCAAACCAGAGCTGTGGCTGGCAGACTTCAGGCTGGCCTGTCAGCTGGGAGGCGCTCGAGGAGACGATCGAGCCATCATCAGACAGCTGCCGTTCTTCCTCTGCGACACCGCCCGCAGGTGGCTTGAGGAGCTTCCAGCCGATCAGATCCACGACTGGGTCAATTTGCTTAGAGTATTCGAGGGTAACTTCAAAGGGACCTACATACAGCCTGGAAACTCATGGGACCTCAGCAAGTGCAAGCAGAAATCTGGAGAAACTCTTTGAGAGTACGCTCGATGCTTCTCAAAGCAACGCACCGAGCTGCCGCACATCCCCGACCATGATGTCATCCTGGCCTTTGTCTCTGGTACCACCAGTCGAGACTTGGTGCGGGAATTAGGCCAGAATCGTCCTCAGACTATCGACGAGCTGATGGACGTGGTGGCCAACTACGCTGTAGGACAAGATGCGGTCGGCGCCTTCTTCAGCTGTGAAGGAAGGAAAGGCAAGCCGCCCACAAATGATGACGAGGGCCCCAGTCGAGGGCCCAAGAAGAACAAAAAGAAGAAGGCCCGACCATTCCAGCGGGAAGACATCGACGACGATCTCGTCGCCGCCATGGAGCACAAAAGGCCTCGAGGCCCCCCGGAGGGGGCCATCTTCGACAAGATGCTGAAGGAGCCATGCCCCTACCACAAGGGGGGCAAACCACAAGCTCGAGGACTGCCGTATGCTAAAAAAGCATTTCGACGGTTCAGGGTTCAAGAAGGACGCCCGCGACGACCCAAAGAAAGAGAAGAGCGGCGACAAGGGGGACGACAGAGATGACGACGGCTTCCCCGCCGTCCATCACTGCTACATGATCTATGGTGGACCCTCGACGCAGTTGACCGCAATGCAACGCAAGAGGGAACGCCGTGAGGTTTTTGCGGCAAGGATGGCAGTGCCCCAGTACCTCAGCTGGTCGAGCACCCCCATGACCTTTGACCGAGACGACCACCCCGGCAGGGTAATCGCCCCTGGCGTCTACCCGCTCGTCGTCGACCCCATCATCGTCAACGCCAGGCTCTCAAAGGTGTTGATGGACGGCGGCTGCAGCTTCAACATCATCTACCTCGAGACCCTCAACCTCCTCGGCATCAACAGGAAGCAGCTCCAGGCAAGCGCCGGTGCATTCCATGGCGTTGTACCAGGGAAGAAGTCGTTGCCGGTAGGTCGAATCGACCTACCGGTCTGCTTTGGCACGGCAGCCAATTTTAGAAAGGAGACCCTCACCTTTGAAGTAGTGGGGTTCCGGGGCACGTACCACGCCATCATCGGGCGCCCGGGCAACGCCAGATTCATGGCTATTCCCAACTACACCTACTTGAAGCTGAAGATGCCCGGTCCCAAAGGCGTCATCACCGTTAGCTCCTCTTTCGTGCACGCATACGAGTGCGATGTCGAATGCGTCGAGTATGGGGAAGCCATCAAGAGTTCCACCGAGCTCGCCTCGAAGCTCGAGGCCCTGGCCGCAGAGGCTCCAGAGCCCAAGCGCCACGCGGGCAGCTTCGAGCCGGCGGAAGGAACCAAGAAGATCCCGGTCAACCCCAACAACTCTGACGGCAAGGTGCTGACGATTAGCGCCGACCTCGAAACCAAATAGGAAGCCATGCTCGTCGACTTTCTCCGTGCGAACGCCGACATTTTTGCATGGAGTCCCTCGGACTTGCCAGGCATACCGAGGGAAGTCGCCGAGCACTCCTTGGAGATTCGAGCCGGTTCCAAGCCAGTGAAGCAACGGTTGTGCCGCTTCGACAAGGAGAAGCGCAAGATCATTGGTGAGGAAATCCACAAGCTTTTGACGGCCGGATTCATCAAGGAGGTTCACCATCCCGACTGGTTAGCAAACCCTGTACTAGTTAAGAAAAATAATGGAAAAATGAGGATGTGCGTCGATTATATGAGTTTAAATAAAGCATGTCCAAAAGTTCCTTTTCCATTACCACGTATCGATCAAATTGTTGACTCTACTGTGGGATGTGAAACCCTTTCTTTCCTTGATGCATATTCTGGTTACCATCAAATAAAAATGAAAGAGTCCGACTAGCTCGCGACATCTTTCATTACGCCTTTTGGGATGTATTGTTATGTAACCATGCCATTTGGGCTTTGAAATGCAGGAGCAACATATCAACGCTGCATGCTCCACGTGTTCGGCAAGCACATAGGGTCGACGGTCGAGGCTATGTCGACGACAACATCGTCAAGTCAAAGCAACGGGGAGACCTGATCCAGGACCTCGAGATCACTTTTAGTTGCTTACGCGCCAACCAGATCAAGCTCAACCCCGAGAAGTGCGTTTTTAGCGTACCTCGAGGCATGCTCCTGGGTTACATCATTTCCCAGCGTGGCATCGAGGCCAACCCCAAGAAAGTCTCAGCCATCACGAGGATGGGGCCAATCCGAGACGTCAAGGGCGTACAGAGAGTCACGGGATGCTTAGCGGCGCTGAGTCGTTTCATCTCGAGGTTGGGAGAAAAGGCGTTGCCACTGTATCGACTTCTGAAGAAAGTCGAGCGTTTCTCTTGGACCCCAGAGGCCGAGGAAGCCCTCGATAACTTGAAGAAAACACTGACCTCTGCACCAGTCCTAGTCCCACCTCAACCCGCGGAACCACTGCTCCGTTACGTTGCCTCGACGACCCAGGTCGTCAGTGCAGCTGTGGTGGTCGAGAGGCAGGAGGAGGAGCATGCGTTGCCAGTCCAAAGGCCGGTCTATTTCATCAGCGAGGTGCTCTCGGAGACCAAGGCGCATTACCCACAAATCTAGAAGCTAATCTATGCCATAATCCTCACCCGACGCAAGCTGCAGCACTACTTCCTCGGCCACCCTATCACGGTGGTCTCGTCCTTCCCCTTGGGCGAGATCATCCAAAGCTGGGAGGCCACGGGAAGAATCGCCAAGTGGTCGGTCGAGCTCATGAGTCAGACCCACACTTATGCGCCTCACTTATGTAGACCTTGGTGGATTTCATCGCGGAATGGACAGACTCCCAGCTCCCCCCGGCTCAAGTTTAGGCAGAGCTATGGACAATGTACTTTGACGGGTCTCTCATGAAGACAGGAGCTAGGGCGGGCTTGCTATTCATCTCGCCCCTGGGCGTTCATATGAGGTATGTCATCAGGATTAACTTTGTCGTGTCTAACAACGTCGCAGAGTACGAGGCCCTTGTCAACGGGCGGAAGATCGCCATCGAGCTAGGAGTCCGACGCCTCGACGTTCGAGGCGACTCCCAGCTCGTCGTCGACCAAGTGATGAAGGCCTCGAACTGCCACGACCCAAAAATGGAAGCATACTGCAAGGAGGTCCGTCGACTCAAGGGCAAGTTCCACGTCCTTGAGGTCATCCACGTCGCTGTTGACGGTCCTTAGTGCTCACATTTAACCATCAATTAATCATGGAAAAGGATCCAAATGCAACCAACACCCAGACTTAAGGTTTTATCTGATAGAATTCCACGAGTTTTGGTGTTTGTCTATTTCTGCAGGGGGTTATCAGGAAATACGGAAGAAAGGCCCACACGTCGGGTTTACATAGAGATATTAACGTGCCGGACAATTATCTACCATCTAGAAGACTCCAGAAGCCACGGGACCGAAGCGGAGGCCGAGGGGGCTCAGGCACTGGGCGCCCGCCCTACCTTACTGGGCGCCCGCCCTCCCCCCTGGACCAAATAGAGTCCAATTCGGGGACAACGCTCCACCGACCTAAAGGATCAAGGAAAACCACACGATCAATGTCGGTTTGATCCGACGGCCCAGATTCACTTGAAGGGACTATAAAACCAGACCCCCCTGGCCCCTAGAGATCATACCTCTTCTACAGAATCAAAGTTAGGGTTTCAATTCTTCATCCAAGTAGAGAGGATCCCTCTAATTCTTCTAGTTCTACCTCTAGTTCATCTAGATGTAGTTCTAGTTCTAGTTCCTCTAGTTCTAGTTCTAGTTAGTTCTAGTTGTAATCTAGAAAATAGGGAGAGAGAAGAGGAGAGCGGAGGAGGAGCCAGATCTGTCGGATCTTCCTCAACATTATACTTTTGCAGCATCTGGTTCGTTCTTCATCGTTCTCCAGGTTCTTCAATTCATAATTCCTGAGTTCTTTAATTACTTTTATTTACAATCAAGTTATTTATTGGATTCCCGCTTGCATCAAGTGCTCTAGTCTTTATAACGCTAGAGTAGTAATTAATAGATTAGACGTGGTGTTTAGTCTTGCGATTACCTGGAATTGCACCCAATCCTGCGGATTGTTGTGGTAGCCTTAGGGTAGTGACAGCCCTAACGGTCGACGTATTCCACCTCGTTCGGATCGGTGTTTGTAGGACCGTAGTCAGACCTTCCTAGCCCCCTTCTCATCTCTTTCTGTGGGTAGTGCTCTGATGTCCCGATATAGATAATCTTGAAGTATTTCTTGATTCTTAGATCAACTAGAGAACTCTCAGGAAACTTCCTCTCTTCCCACCAAAAACAATTATATAGTTATCCTTGGGCGATCTTGATTCTTAATTAGTACACTCACGTTCCCTGTGGAAAATCGATACTCTGGAATACTCCCGTGTGAAGGCTACATCGGTATCCGTGCGCTTGCGGATTTTTCTGTTTGCGCTTAAAATACCCAACAAGCTTTCTGGCGCCGTTGCCGGGGAACGGTAGCTGTGCTAGTTTCGAACCAAGTCGTCCGTGTATCCTTTTTCTTTTCCCTTTTTTACCACACTCACCTTGCCATTTTCACCACACCACATGGATTTCACTCTAAGCATTAATGAGCATGGAATTTATTTCATAGCCACTTCATTTACTCTATGCTCATATGCAACATCTTCACAATCCATTGCTCTCTCCAACATCACCACATTCGAGATCTCCAACCCCCACTTCCTTTCTATTTATAAAAACTTTAAAAGGGCGGTTGTCGATGCATATGTCTATAAGAAATATTGCAGATCTCGTTGAGTTGATCTTGATATAGGTCAGCGTTGGAGGGGAAACCACTTCGCCGACATAAATTGATGGTTTCCCAAGGACAAGCTTAGTGTCCTAAAACAAGCACTGATCAGATCATAACATGAGCTTTTAATTATTTGCAACATTACCTTGTGTTGAGCATATAAAGATAATTGTAGAAAAATTCCTTCGGGTATTCTTGTCACTAACCTTTCCAGGATTGGAGCAAGAAGATCAGATGAATGACAAGCACAAGGTATGTCCAACCAATCATCATACAACATTAAATTAAATTCATCCAAACCTGAATTTTGCAAAATTCAAGCTTTGGGGAGTACTTTACATAAAAACATCCTTTGCCATGTTGCTATGTTGGTTGTCCCTACCTTTGAGACATGCTCAATTTGTTAAATACTAATCACACTACTTCATCTCCACTTAAGTAGATCTCTATAAATGCTCTCATGCTACCTTTATTTGCATTAGTATATGTTTAGGTTTGGAGTAGTTTCATTTATCTCTTAATTAAGCTTGGTGCTTAGTTTAGGAATGATGATCTTACTTCCAAGGGGTTTTAAATTAAGCATGGTGCTTAGGTTAAAATGCCCTCCTAAATCAAATTAGACATGGTGTCTAGGTTGATCTTTGAGCCGATAGTATGCTATAGTAGATATTGGATATTTTATTGGACTAACCCCTGCAGGAAAACTTTCAATATCAACCTGGGAAGTCCTGAGATAAACTCACATTGGAGACAAAGAGAGAGGCACATGAAGTTTAACAATTTATACAAGGAAGACATAGCTCACAAGAGATGATCCATGGAGGGTGCCATAAACACGATGCACAACCACTAAGAGAGGAAAGCTTCCACAAGGTGATACTGTACCATCACTCTTCAAGTAAGGTAACATGTTAAGGTACTTGACTATCGCTTTTATAAAGCTTCTCCTTGGTTCTGGCGTTCACATGAATAAAAGAGACAAACATGTATGATTTGCAACTCTAGATTAACCAACACAATTGATTCAATATGTTTAGTCCTTCCACCTTTGTGATTCCACACTCCTAATCTTATGAACTAAAATGTTGCACACTCAATCTTTGGAAGATATATTTTATAAAAAAAACAAAACAACATAAATATAGATAGATTATCTTTCCATTAGGTTGAGCGATCTGATCTGACAAATGCTTTAAATGCTACACTCATGATCTTATTATCCTTCAACTTTGTCTTGCTCACTATGCTTAAGGTTAGAGAAGAACAAATACACTTTTGGTTCTGTTGGTGTTTTCCACCAACAGGGCCCATGCACTTGATCTCTGCCTTGTCTTTATGAGCAGGTACACTTCAAACAAAATACGAAGGAGTTTTACAACTCCCAGACTCCACCAAGTGAAGAACCTAGATCTAGGAGCACAAACACACTGGAGATACTAGACACTCAGGCAATCACTGCCCTGAGATGCTTGAGGACGTAACTACTAGAGTAACCCCGTAGTGGAAGTAATTACTGACCTTCTGCCGGTCAAGAGAGACAACCCAGGACGCCCCGTCATCCTGATCTCCATCGGCATGGTGGACTTCCTAGAAGCACTCTGCGACTTTGGCTCCAGCGTCAACATTATGCCCAAGCCTGCAGATCAGACACTAAGTTTCCCAAAGGGAATATTGAAGAACCTCTGCGTTCGAGTTGGTACCATGTACGCCCCAGCAAACTTCGTGGTGATAGAGACTGGTACTGATGAGAGGGCACCCATCTAAGGGAGGCCATTCCTGAACACCTCGGGAGCTGTCATCTACGCTAGTGCTGCCAAGATCAGTTTCTACATCAAAGGGAGAAATGAGACATTTTCCTTCAAGAACAAGACTACACAATCTCAAAGCATTCCCGACATAAACCAAGGAAGAGGACCAACAGGAGGAACAGGAACAAGCAAGTGTGGACCGAGTCAGCTAAGATGGTCACTGCAGTTCAAGGAGGTCAAGATCATCTATTTAAGTCACCGTTCCTGACCAAAAAGGACGACTCAGTCACCTATCAGCTTCTGTATGGAACCATGCCCTTAAACCGACATACACCCAGCTCCAGATGGCAGATCAAACATTTCAGAAGGTTGAAATTATTAACACAGGAGAAGACGAGTACGATCCACCCATCATCCTTGGAAGACCGTTCCTCAACACCATTAAAGCAATCATCTACATTGGAACCGGCAGAATCCACATGCACTTCCCCTCTGAAAAGGTACGCCACTATTTTACTAACCTTAACTACATAGTTGAAAGACTCTAAGCAGGTCAGGACAAGAAGAAGTCGACGCAACCGCAACCAGAGGAGACGAATCATCAAGGATGGATGGGCAGACTATGAAGGAGAAGTGGTAAGGTCTGAAGACATACAACTTGAACAGAACTGTCTTGAGGACACCGTAGCACCGTGTCAGGTGTGGAGAGAGAAGATAGTTATACATGAAGACCAGGCGCTGCCGGAACCACTGACTACGCCATCCAGCGAATGCCAGGACAACTGAGAAAATAGAGAGTCACGTTCAGAGGACTTAAAAACACCGAACGCCTTGGTAAGAGTTAAACTTGGTAGTTATCCTTTTTCCCTTTCAATTATTTAAAATAGTTTGCTTAGTTAATCAGGTTCATATCATCTTAAAAAGAAAATTAAAATGTTAAAAACAGTAAGCCCCATGTGAGTATGCTCTTGGCATAAAACCCATAAGTACATTCACTGTGGTGACATAAAAATAAAATAAATATATTCCTGTCCTATAAAAATAAAATTATAAAAATAAAATTATGATCCTACTAATGAGTAACATTTATTGAGGAGGCTCAACATGATAAATGCTAGATATTTATGCTAACACTTAACTAGTTCCACAAAGCTTTGTTGTCTATTTGAGCTCCACAGAATTCAAGGATCAAAGAAGACTAGCAGACGAAGGACATCCTAATCGCTATCAGAGTGCTGCCGACATTCAAATACACCTCCGCCACCTGCTAGCTACATCAGAAGAAATTATGTCAAAATCCAGCTTGGGGGAGAGCACCCCCATTTATCCAGCTAAGTGTTCTACTCACGTTTATACTTTACTCAAATAATAAAAAAGATGCATAATCATAAAAACCCAAATAAAGATTTTATGCTGATATATATATCTTTGCTTAGTTTGCTAAATAAAAAAAAAATAAATCAAGATAAGTATTATTTTTCTTTCTTATTTTTATTTACTAGTATTCGGAAATAAAAAAAAATGCATAACCATGAAACCAAACACAGTTTTTGTTTTAAGTAATATATAATAGTTTTATGTAATACTAAGTTTTAAATAAAATAAAAAGAAAGTTTGATTCAAGTCTAGGTAATTGACAAACATGATATGAGAAGGTGTTGATGCAAAACTGGTCTGCAAACACAAAGGGCTAATACCCGATTCAAACGTTATGGCGTGCCAGCCGATTTGACCTTGCTATCGGCAAAGGTGATAACTCGAATACTTTAGTCCTGACAACAGCGATGCGCCCGGATGTCTCGGCTAAAAGGTACTCACGTGGAACTTGAGAACACGCCGAGCTTAAGTCGACGAATTCCTAAGAACTCGTAACAAAAGGAAAAAGTATGACGAAGTCGTCGAAAAGTAAATGCTGGAATATGAGTAAAGACGTGTGTTTGATTTCTTGATTTCTTTTTTTTTACAAGGCCCTAGGGTCCATATTTATACCCTGCTCAAAGAGCTACAACCAGACACGATTAGAATTCGAATTCCAAATTACACGGAATCCGTATACAAAACGATGCAAATAATTAAGGAGATAACAAAACTATCCCTCGTGACAAACCGAAACTCCTCCACATAACGACCGGCAGCTTCCAGACTCCTCCTTTGCATCATCGGCAGATCCTTTGCCGTAGTCATCGGCAGACTTTCTTATCTAGCCATCGGCACCATATTACTGCCTGTCACATTCAACTTCTCCCTCATCGGCAACCATCCTCATCGGCAACCCGCTTTGTAAACATCGTACTGCCACCTTATCCTGCCATCCTAGACACGTGCCCAAAAACGGTGTCAACACATGCCCCCCAGTTTCGGAGTATAAAACTATTAATGCTCCGAAATTCTCTGCAGTAATGATGCCTTCTCCCGCAATTAATGCTCCTAATCTGGTAACCGACAACCTCAATCTGGACAACTCTGATCCTAATCCTCCACAGATTCCTCGAAATCCCCAACTTCCTAAACGGGCATTTTTCTCAGTCGTACATCGGCAACAATACCGTTACAAAGATCTGCCGATGCTCTGACCAGGATATTCGCAAAAACGGTTACTTCCCCTCTATCCGCCCATCGGCAAGATGACCGTTATAGAATATCGCCGATGGACCGACCAGGAGATCTCGCACAGTAAAATATCTTCAGATAATGACCGCTTCCCGTCAAATCACCTGCACAATCCCTGGATTACCGTGCGAACAGTTACCATATCCACCTGAGTACCCTCGGGTTTCTCGCATGCGGCAAAGAGATAAGTCGGATTTGCCCTTGCCCATCTTGTCCTATAAATAGTTCCTTCTTGGGTACTCCTTCCCCATCACACCATTCTACTACCCAACTTTACTTTTCCAGCGGCGGCACCACCAAAAACTCCTAAGGTCTCCGACAAGTACCCCTCTTCATCAACTCCGGCGTCTTCACACACTTCCTTCGCAGCAAGATGGCCGTTGGGTTCGTCGTCCCTGAGGTCAAATCTCCACCCCGTCTTCTGTATTTTTCTTCATATCCCTGTTCACTCGCAATTCATTTTACTGAACATCTTCCTTTTCTTTCCTCTTTGTATTTCTTTTTACGCCCAAAATCACTAGGAATTGTCCAACAAAATTGTCATCCCCACCAATCAACCACACCTTCAATTCCTCGGCCCTCTAGGGGACCCAGATCCAACTGACCTTATCAACGCAGAAACCAACAGGATCCCCTTCAGAGCCGAAAATTTTTCCTTAGATTTGTGGAAGGACACCTTCCGCTCTTGGCCCAGCCCAACTGTAGGGTGGAAAGACTGGTTCTTGAGGGTCAGTAACTCTAATGAAGTTCAGTGGGGTGAAAGGAATCTAGCCCAATGCATTAGATTGTCCATTACCGATACGCATAGGAACGAGTCACTGCTGATAGCTGCATCCTACTTTTGGTCAGACACCCTCAATGCTTTTGCCTTTGGCCACGGCCCTGCTTCTCCTACTCTTGCCAATGTAGCCATGCTTACTGGTCTAGATATATCTTCTGCCGATAGCACCCACTTTTTTGATACTGCCCCTAGTGCCAAAGTGGAGACTCGCGCTATCGGCGGTTGGTCGGGGTACATTCAGAAGTACCGTGGGAAAGGATCTGTCACCATAAAGGAACAAACCACCTTTCTGAACATGTGGCTGGACAAGTTTGTATTCTGTGGTCGATCGGCAGGACCGACTTCTATCTACCTATCGGCAGCAGAAAGACTGGCTAACGGTGGCCGATTCCCTCTCGGCCAATACTTGCTTGGCGCTGCTTACCACCTTCTCCATCAAGTAGCCCAGAAACTTCTGCTCGGCCAATCTATTGGCAACTTGGAAGGCCCCTAGTGGTTTGTTAACATGTGGCTCAACCTGCATCTGCACAAGCGTCTCAACTTCAACCTGTTCACACAGCGTTTCCCAAGAGATATAGCTGAAAACCATGTATTGGGTGAAGAGGAATCGGCAACACGCGCCCCCTTGAACTTTGGCGAAGCTGTCATAGTTCTGCCTGGTTCAGGGGGTAGTACAGATCAGATCGGCCGATTCTTCCAGACTCTGTATGAAGGTTTGACCAGAGACGAACGACCATGGTTGGCTTATGATGACCAAGATAGCATGCTCCCTCTGACCTTCAATCCATTTGATGAAGCTCTCGACAGGGACAATGAGGTGATGATGGCAATTGTGACTCCCAGAATCATTCCAGTGAATTTCTTTGGTAGCACAAAAACCTCCCCTCAAACTTACGAATTTTACAATCCATCGGCATTAGCTCGCCAGTTAGCTTTCGGCCAGTTGCCGATTGCACTTCCTTATGCCGATGTGATAAAACCCAGAGAAACTATCAACAACCTTCTTGAGTGGACTCGAGCAGCCCAACTACCACCAAATGCCGATGTAGATGTAGATATGTCAGAATGGGTTCCGGCTGCTTTTATCACTCAGGCATACAAGTTATGGTGGGCAGAATGGAAAGAGCATCTATTCTGCAGATCGGCACTTTCATACCGCGGCATGATTGACCCCGAATACGAAGTTCCCGATGACACTGTAAGTAACTCAAACCAACGTTTCATTTTCTCAATATTACTTCCATCGGCAGCTTACCCTTGTATTCCTTTTGCAGGTTGACAATATTCCTCCATTGGTTAGCAGGAGTGGCAGGCCGATCGACTTGTTTCCATCAGGCCCGATTTCCTCAATCGGCCACAATGCTCCCACTCTAGCTTCCATCGTGCATCGGGGTGTACGCCTCAGGAAAGTCACCACCAGAAGAACCCAGACATCACCAACAGTTGCTGCTCCCACTCTTGCGTGGGCTTTCAAGGCAATTTGTCAAATCTTTTCCTTTATGCTGACTATCTTTATATCGGCTATATTTATGCTTATAAACTCTTGTTCATTATTGCAGCAAACCGGCGCATCGGCGAAAGCCAGGTGTGAGAGTACCGATGCCCCCCAGTCTAGCCAACCCAAGAGAAAGGGCACCACGGGTGCTAAGACTGGAACAAAGCGCCAGAAGGTAGCAACTCCCCCTCCTCCTCCGGTATCTCCAATTCCGGTGGAGTCTTCTCCTTCTTCTCCAGAAGCCCAGCCACAGCAAGCACCATCTCCCCCACCTATGCAGGAAGCACCACAGATAGAAGAACCCCAACAGGAAGGATCTCAAACAGAAGATACATCAGCTGACACGGGTGAACAAACAACTGGCCCGGTGGGTCCAATTATACCATCGGCAGTTCTCCCGATTCAGACAACCGTTGTCCCTCCTCCAGGTAACATACTTTAACAATATCGCTACCGATGAACTTATTCTTATTTAGTCTCATAACTCCTTTTGTCTTCTTTCAGTTGATATCGTTCCATCGGCAATCTCGGCCGATCAACCTGTAGCTCCATCGACATCTTTGGCCGATCAGCCTGCAGCCCCGTCAGCACTTCTCAGTCAAAGACAAGAGATCGCCTTGAAGCAAGTAAGTCACCGTTTACCGTTAGCACTATTTGCCGATTCTCTAAGTATGAGCTAATTTTGCTTTCCCTCCCAGGAACAAGATTCTCCCGATAGCCTGTTCTCCTTCGCCATCGATTTCTCTGAAGAAGAAGGTGAAGAAGCAAGCACTTCTCAGACGGTCGGCATCACATCGGCAGAGGTCAGGGTCAGGCTGGAAGAATTGTTAGCTCTCCTTCACCAGGACACAGCGCAATTGGTTGATGATTCCGACCCTACCAAGACCCTGTTCAGAACTCTCAGAGGCCAAATCCCAGCCGATGTTGAAGAAATCTTGTTCCAAGCCGCTCATCTGGAGAGTCGCCAGCTGCAGTACCAAAGAGCTTCTCGGCGGCTTGCCGATAGAGCCGCTCAGACTCAACTCTCCGATGAAATGAGGAAAGAGAAGCTTTTGACCGATGAGAAGCACAAGAACAACGGTATCCTGAGATCTTCTGGAGACGCGCTGAAGCAGAAGATATCCGATCTATCGGCAAGAAAAGAGTCCCTGTTGGCGGAGCTCAAGGAAGTAGAGGACGCTCTGTCCCAAGCCCAACAGGAAGAGAGCCAATTGCCAGAGACCATCAGGCTCCTTGAGCGCGAGCGAAATGCTCATGGTCGCAAAGCACTCCAACTGAAGAAGAAGCTGAAGCCGATAGAAGGTTCTACCAATGATGACATCAAGGAGATAGAAGCAGCCAACCAAATTCGGCTACGCGCTATATCGGCAATCCAGACGCTGCTTAACACATAGAGTTTCCATCGGCATTGTATCTGCGCTTTCCTGCTTCCTCAGCTTTTAGTCTAGCCGATAGGACTGTTATCGGCGCCTAAACTTTTGAAACACCAAGTCTTGTCCCCAAGCATTTGGATCCAGCCGATAGGAGTGTTATCGGCACCTAAACTTCTATGCATCGACCCATATACTGGGGTAGTACTTCTTTAAATATTTGCCGTTTAATGCTCTGGGAAATTCAATTCCTTCGAGGGTTTCTAGAATGTAGGCATTACCAGGAGCCGATCGACTTATCCGATAAGGACCCTACCAATTAGGAGACCACTTTCCAAACTTCGAACTTTTGGTCCCAATTGGTAAAATTAATTTCCATACCAAATCCCCAGCGGCAAACTCTTTAGCCTTCACTTTCTTATCATACCATCTAGCAACTCTCTTCTTATTTTCTTCTATACTCATTAAAGCTTTTAACCGATGCCCTGCTAGATCGTCCAATTCATCGGTCATCAAAGTGGCATAACCATCGGAAGTTAATTGATCTTGAAAAGATAATCGCCTAGACCCAGCCTTAATTTCCCAAGGCAACACTGCATCATGTCCATACACCAATTGATAGGGTGATACCTTGGTCGATCCATGACAAGCCATCCGATAAGACCACAATGCTTCATTTAATAATGTATGCCACCGCTTAGGATTTTCTTCAATCTTTCGTTTAATAAGCTTGATAATTCCTTTGTTAGACGCTTCGGCCTGCCCATTGGCTTGAGCATAATAAGGAGAAGAATTCAACACTTTAATTCCCATACCGATTGCGAATTCATCGAACTCCCCCGATGTGAACATGGTGCCCTGATCGGTAGTAATCGTTTGGGGAATCCCAAATCGGTAAATAATATGCTCCTTCACAAAATCAATCATATTGGCCGATGTGACTTTCTTCAAAGGAATAGCTTCAACCCACTTAGTGAAATAGTCAGTGGCAACTAGAATGAACTTATGCCCTTTGCTAGATGGTGGATAAATCTGGCCGATCAGATCGATGGCCCATCCCCGGAACGGCCAAGGCTTTATTATAGGGTTCATAGCCGATGCGGGTGCTCTCTGGATATTACCAAACTTCTGACAACCTTGACATCCCTTGAAATATTTAAAACAATCTTCAAGTATGGTTGGCCAAAAATATCCATTCCTTCGAATCATCCACTTCATCTTAAAAGCTGACTGATGCGCTCCACACACTCCTTCATGGATTTCCCCCATCAAACTTCTAGCTTCATCATCACCCAAGCATCGGAGAAGAATTCCGTCGATAGTTCGATAATACAATTCATTTTCAAGGAGCACATACTTGGTTGCTTGAAATCGAACCCGTCTTTCAACTTTTTTGGATGGATCTTTTAGATAATCAATAATTTCTTTCCTCCAATCACCGGCACCGACTGCCGATGTCGCATTAATCATTGGCTGATATCCCGAGGCATGCTGAGCTAACCGATTAGCGTCTTCATTATGCAATCGGGGAACATGCTCCAATCGGAAATCCTTGAATTCCTTTAACAGTTGCATACTTCTCTCGAAATAAGTTATGAGAACTTCACTTCGGCATTCATAGCTTCCGGCCAATTGATTTATAACCAACATAGAATCCCCGAATATTTCAACAGCATCAGCACGAACTTCTCTTAACAACTCCAATCCCTTGATCAGAGCTTGATACTCAGCCTGATTATTTGTTGATGTGGCAACAATCGGCAAGGAAAACTCATACTTCCTCCCCTTAGGGGAAACTAATACAATGCCGATTCCTGCCCCCCGGTCACAGGTAGATCCATCAAAGAAGAGCGTCCAGGGTACAATTTCCAAGGTTTCCACTAGACCGCAATGCTGAGTCACAAAATCGGCCATAATCTGCCCTTTGACTGCCTTAGCCGATTCGTAACGCAAATCGAACTTCGACAACGCTAAAATCCATTTACCGATCCTACCACTCATAATCGGCATAGATAGCATGTATCGGACCACGTCATCTTTGCAAACAACAGTGCATTTGGCCGATAACAGGTAATGTCTCAGCTTGATACATGAAAAATATAAGCATAAGCATAGTTTCTCAATGGCCGAATACCTGGTTTCAGCATCAATCAACCTCCTACTCAAATAATAAATTACCCTTTCTTTCCCTTCAAATTCTTGAACTAAAGCTGAACCGATAACCGATCCATCGGTAGATAAATACAATCTGAAGGGCTTCCCTTGTTGAGGTGGAACTAGAACTGGAGGATTTACTAGATACTTCTTGATTTCATCCAGAGCCAACTGCTGTTCTTCTCCCCAAATAAACTCTTGATCGGCTTTAAATTTAAGAAGAGGACTGAAAGCACGAATCCTACCAGACAAATTCAATATAAATCTCCTGATAAAATTTACCTTGCCGATCAAGGATTGGAGCTCGGTTTTGTTGGTAGGGGCCACTATTTTTTTGATCGCATCAATAGATCTTCGACTAATTTCAATACCCCTCTGATGTACCATGAAACCAAGAAACTGCCCTGCCGATACACCAAATGCACACTTGTTGGGATTCATCTTCAATCCATGCTTCCTTGTGCACTCTAACACTTTTTGTAAATCGGCAAGATGCTTTGAGAAATCTCCAGACTTAACCACCACATCATCGATATAAATCTCCACAAACTTGCCGATGAACTCATGAAATATAAAATTCATAGCCCTTTGATAAGTAGCACCAGCATTCTTCAACCCAAAAGTCATGACTATCCACTCAAATAGCCCAACATGACCAGGACACCTGAATGCGGTTTTTGGAATATCTTCCTCTGCCATGAATATTTGATTGTAACCTGCATTACCATCCATGAAGCTGATGACCTGATGACCAGCCGCAGCATCAACCAGTAGATCGGCGACAGGCATTGGGTATCCATCCATCGGCGTAGCTTTATTGAGATTCCTGAAATCAATGCACACCCGAAGCTTCCCGTTCTTCTTGTAAACCGGAACAACATTGGAAATCCACTCGGCATACCGACACTGCCGAATAAACTTAGCTTCAATAAGTTTGGTGATTTCGGCCTTAATATCAGGTAGAATGTTAGGATTACATCGGCGGGCTGGTTGCTGATGTGGCCGAAATCCAGACTTGATGGGTAACCGATGTTCAACAATTGATCGGTCTAAACCAGGCATCTCTGTATAATCCCAAGCAGAGCAATCTTTATATTCCTTTAACAAATTAGTCAATTGTCGCTTACTCTCAGGATCTAATTTAGCACTAATAAAAGTAGGCCTAGGCTTATCACCACTACCTATATCTACTTCTACCAAATCATCGGCCGATATGAATCCCTGGCCTAATTTTCCATCATCGGCGAATCTATCCATTAAAAACCGTCGTCAGAACCGACTGCTTGGATCGGTGGAATCTCATAATCGGCAACTTTGAGAAAATCTTTCTCCCAAACTTCTCCTGAAATGCACCTGGTCCTTTCGTAAGTATCCGCTTCTGCCGATGCGATAACATAAGAAGAATCTTCTGGGACAATCTCAATCTTGTCACCTACCCACTGAACCAAGCACTGATGCATTGTAGATGGGATACAACAATTGGCATGAATCCAATCTCTTCCCAATAATAAGTTGTAAGCACCTTTTCCGCTGATCACGAAAAAAGTTGTCGGCAAGGTTTTGCTGCCGATGGTCAACTCTGCACATATCGCCCCCTTGACTGGAGACACGTTTCCTTCAAAGTCTTTGAGCATCATATCGGTCTTGGTCAAATCTTGATCCCCTTTCCCAAGCTTCCGATATACTGCATACGGCAAAATATTAATAGCAGCTCCACCATCAACTAGGATCTTGGTCATTGGCTGCCCATCAACCCTTCCTTTGAGGAACAGAGCTTTAAGATGCTGCCTCTCGTCATCGGCAGGTTTCTCAAAGATAGCCGTCATCGGATCTAGAGCCAACTGAGCTATCTGATCAGAAAATTCCAACTCATCATCACTGGCTGGTGCAAGAAACTCCATCGGCAACATAAAGACCATGTTGACGCCTGCCGATGGACCTTCCCTCTTGGTGTCTGACGGCTGCCGACTTCCAGAGTTCTCTCCCTTGTTTAGCTCTTCTTGCCTTTCACGTTGCAATCTCCTTTTCTGTGTCTTGGTTAATCCTCCAGGGCACCATGGAGGAAGTGGCCTTTGCCTTGCCGTCGGGCGTTGGTTCTCCCTTGACTCCATACGATGCGTGTTAGCATCTCTGCAAAATATGAATTCATCGGGAACCCGCGCATCAGCCATTCCCTCGAGCTCTTCTTGGTTCCTAGGAAAATACTGGACACGGTCACTAAGTCTGTTGTGCCCACTACATCTGCCCCCCAGCCGGTCATGAACTGACACCCTTCCTCTGATCGGCCCATTAAATCGCCGTTCATCATTATGATAATGCCGATCGATCCTATCGTACCGATCATAACCGTTGCACTCAGGGCAGTCTCTGACAGTAGGAAGCTTGATATTTTCCTCCCAATAATGGATGAAGAATGGACAATTCCAATGATCCCTGTGCCGATTCCACTCCTGTCGGCGTCTTTCTTCTTCCCGTCGATAATCTTCCTGCTGGCGCCGATACCGATCTTCCCGTTGTTGCCATTTTTCTCGAGGCCTTCTATGAGTTATGACGATGCCAGATCGAGGAAGCCTTCCTGAGCTAGTTCCTTCCTAGACCAAGCCCTTACTTCTTGCATCGGCAGTAGTAACTTGATGCTGAGGATCTACCGATGCACTCTTCTCAGCTGTCTCCGATGTTAAGACCTTAGCCTTCCCCTTAGCATCCAACATGTTTGTCGGGAAAGGATGTTGGTCTATCTTCATCGGCTTCTGGGCTTTAGAACTGTCAAACTAGATTCTCCCTGACTCTATAGCCGATTGCAGCTGCTGTCTGAATACTTTGCACTCGTTGGTGTCATGGGAAGTTGCATTATGCCACTTGCAATATCTCATCCTCTTCAACTCTTCTGCCGATGGGATCACATGGTTAGGTGACAGTTTGATCTGACCTTCCTGAAGTAGAAAGTCAAATATCCTATCAGCCTTAGCGGTGTCAAAAGCAAACTTCTCTGGTTCCTTCTGCCCAAAAGGACAAGACATCGGCTTCTTGTTTTTTACCCACACTGCCAAACCGATTACTGGTTCTTCATCAGAATCTGAGCTTGTTGCTTCATCAACAAATGACACTTTCTTATTCCATGCCCTCTTAGGCTCGAAAGGCTTGATGTCTTGATCAGAAATCCTCTGCACCAAATGACTTAAACTTTCGAACTCCTGAGAGGCATACTTATCCCTGATATGTGGCAACAAACCCTGGAAAGCCAAATCGGCTAGCTGCCGATCATCCAGAACCAGGCTATAGCATTTATTCTTGACCTCTCGTATCCTCTGCACAAATCCCTCAACCGACTCATCATTACGTTGCCTCAACTTGACCAAGTCGGTGATCTTCTTCTCATGAACCCCCGAGAAGAAGTATTTGTGGAATTGCTTCTCTAGATCGGCCCAAGTAATTACTGAGTTGGGAGGTAATGATATGAACCAAGTAAAGGCCGATCCAGACAATGATGATGAAAATAGACGAACCCTCAATTCGTCCCTGTTACCAGCCTCTCCACATTGAATAATGAACCTGTTGACATGCTCCATGGTTGACGTGTCGTCCTGTCCGGAAAACTTTGTAAAGTCCGGTACCTTGTACCGATGTGGAAGCGGGATCAAATCATACGCGGGAGGATACGGTGTCTGATAAGAATAAGTGTTGACTTTGGGTTTTATCCTGAATTGTTCCCTCATTACTTCAGCAATCTTATCGGCCCAATATGCATCGGCATCTTGCCGATGAGGCGGCTGCGGATCTGGCACTTGGTGGCGAACCTCCACGTGTCTGTTCGGGACGTGATCTGCACGGAACATCGTATTGATCACCTGTCCTCCAATCTGCGGACCACCAAACTGCTGTCCCCCAATTGGCTGTCCTCCGAGTTGCTGTCCAAAATTCATTGGCTGGTTGGGAATCCCCTGACCTTGGAACCCGGGATAGACCTGCCCTTGCTGGAACCCTGTAGTCTGATAACTCTGCTGGGGCGATTGTGGAAAGGCTTGCTGTCCAAGCCATCCATTATTAGCGTTCATCGGCATAGGTGCTGCCGATGATTGGTAATTGGGTACCGTCGTTGAATTGACATACCCCGACTGGGCCATAGGCCTCTGTTGCATCAGCATTGACTCTGCCGATGCGTTGGGCATCTGGAACATTGAATCTTGAGGATTTCCAGTGTGAGGCCTTGCAGTAGTAGTTGTGGTATACCGAGGACTCTGGTTCACCGGCGCATTGGGAGGTGCCGATGTCATAGGAGTTTTGCCCCTCATGTCAGTTATTTGTGATGTTCCCGACGTCAACTCTGGAGGCATACCGTAACCCCACCAGTTAGGAGGAAGAGTCAACCCTGACATTGCCGATGCCAACATATCTGTTGTCAGTTTATGCTGCCCAACTGAAATTTGTGGGTTGGTTGCCATCGGCATAGATAGTGCACCAGTAGTCCCCTATGTACTTGGAGGGACGGCAGATTGTGCACTTGCATTCGTCAAGGCAGCCGATGGAGCCGTGACCTCTGGTGCCGTTGGCTGATGATGGGAGGGGCCCACATAATCTGGTGGGATTTGTCCTTCCTTGAAAGTTCTTGCCACGGCATTGAAAACCGTATTAGACAATACACCAGCTTGGTTAATCAACGCTCGATTGATGGCATTGTCAACCATATCTTGAAGCTTGCCAGGATTGGCGTCAAAGGTAACCTGCCGTGGTGCCGGCAGTGCATCTTTCTGGACCACTTCGCCGCTCCTGTTTATGCTGAAAGACCTCAGGCATTGCTGCTTGAACTCTTCCATGGCTTGGGCAATAGCTTGCTTCTGCTCATCCTTGAGGTTGGCCTCCGTCATGGGGATGACGTTCTCTTGATCGAGGTCAGAGATCGACATGTTGATCTTGATTTTGAATCTGGTCCCACCGGGCGTGCCAAAAGATGTGTTGATGCAAAACTGGTCTGCAAACACAAAGGGCTAATACCTGATTCAAACGTTAAGGCGTGCCAGCCGATTTGACCTTGCTATCGGCAAAGGTGATAACTCGAATACTTTAGTCCTGACAACAGCGATGCGCCCGGATGTCACGGCTAAGAGGTACTCACACGGAACTTGAGAACACGCCGAGCTTAAGTCGTCGAATTCCTAAGAACTCGTAACAAAAGGAAAAAGTATGACGAAGTCGTCGAAAAGTAAATGCTGGAATATGAGTAAAGACGTGTGTTTGATTTCTTGATTTCTTTTTTTTTACAAGGCCCTAAGGTCTATATTTATACCCTGCTCAAAGAGCTACAACCAAACACGATTAGAATTCGAATTCCAAATTACACGGAATCCGTATACAAAACGATGCAAATAATTAAGGAGATAACAAAACTATCCCTCGTGACAAACCGAAACTCCTCCACATAACGACCGGCAGCTTCCAGACTCCTCCTTTGCATCATCGGCAGATCCTTTGCCGTAGTCATCGGCAGACTTTCTTATCTAGCCATCGGCACCATATTACTGCCTGTCACATTCAACTTCTCCCTCATCGGCAACCATCCTCATCGGCAACCCGCTTTGTAAACATCGTACTGCCACCTTATCCTGCCATCCTAGACACGTGCCCAAAAACGGTGTCAACAGAAGGTCTGAGCTACTATTTAACTTGTTCCAAGTTTTGCTAGAGTTCTGGAGATTTTATCTTTTGAAAATCTAAAAATTCATAAAAAAAATATATGAGATCATAATACCTAGAGTCTTATAAGAAATAAATATTAAAATTGTGGGTACTTTCTTTGTTCAAGCCATTGTTAATTCTTGTAGTTTTGGTTGAGAGAATTATCATGCTCCCAAGATCAAGATCTTTTTGTTTTAAAAATATAAAAGATTCACTCTTCCGAAGTATTATTGCGTTAGAGGCATGGGACTATGCAAAAATTTGATTCGAAAAAAAAGAGTGAGATGAGAGGTAAAAATGGACAAGTGTCCGAAGTAGAATTAGGGGTACAAAGATACCCACCTGAGTGGAAAAAAATGGACATGTGTCCGACAGTAGAATTAGGGGTACTTGCTGCCCACTTGAAAAAAAAGAGACTAAAAAAAAGAGAGAAAAAAAAGGAAAAAAAAAATGATAGCCCATGGTCCCTCTAATAAGCAATATGCCAGTAAGAGATGACAAACTCTTCAAAAAGGTCAAAGGTCTTGATCTAGGAGTATGACATTCCTCTCCCTTGCTCTGAGCATTGACATAGCAAAATGCAAAGTAAGTATGCTAAAAGTTTTAAAGCTCTACTTATATATCTTTCGAGAAGAAGGCAAATGCCTCAGATTTATTTTGGAAACTTACAAACAACTCCAGAACAAAGGTAAGACAGAAGAACTTGAGACATAGTGCTTGACTTGATCATTCTGTTTTTCAATCACTTAAGACCTTAGTGATAACTTAAAACCATTTTAGTAAAAGGCATAAAAGTAACCCTTGTTTTCTTGATGATTTTAGCTTTGCTCAGGGACGAGCAAAGGTTAAGCTTGGGGGAGCTTGTTGACGGTCCTTAATGCTCACATTTAACCATCAATTAATCATGGAAAAGGATCCAAATGCAACCAACACCCAGACTTAGGGTTTTATCTCATAGAATTCCACGAGTTTTGGTGTTTGTCTATTTCTGCAGGGGGTTATCAGGAAATACGGAAGAAAGGCCCACACGTCGGGTTTACATAGAGATATTAACGTGCCGCACAATTATCTACCATCTAGAAGACTCCAGAAGCCACGGGACCGAAGCGGAGGCCGAGGGGGCTCAGGCACTGGGCGCCCGCCCTACCTTACTAGGCGCCCGCCCTCCCCCCTGGACCAAATAGAGTCCAATTCGGGGACAATGCTCCACCGACCTAAAGGATCAAGGAAAACCACACGACCAATGCCGGTTTGATCCGACGGCCCAGATTCACTTGAAGGGACTATAAAACCAGACCCCCTGGCCCCTAGAGATCATACCTCTTCTACATAATCAAAGTTAGGGTTTCAATTCTTCATCCAAGTAGAGAGGATCCCTCTAGTTCTTCTAGTTCTACCTCTAGTTCATCTAGATCTAGTTCTAGTTCATCTAGTTCTAGTTCTAGTTCCTCTAGTTCTAGTTCTAGTTAGTTCTAGTTGTAATCTAGAAAATAGGGAGAGAGAAGAGGAGAGCGGAGGAGGAGCCGGATCTGTCGGATCTTCCTCAACATTATACTTTTGCAGCATCTGGTTCGTTCTTCATCGTTCTCCAGGTTCTTCAATTCATAATTCCTGAGTTCTTTAATTACTTTTATTTACATTCAAGTTATTTATTAGATTCCCGCTTACATCAAGTGCTCTAGTCTTTATAACGCTAGAGTAGTAATTAATAGATTAGACGTGGTGTTTAGTCTTGCGATTACCTGGAATTGCACCCAATCCTGCGGATTGTTGTGGTAGCCTTAGGGTAGTGACAGCCCTAACGGTCGACGTATTCCACCTCGTTCGGATCAGTGTTTGTAGGACCGTAGTCAGACCTTCCTAGCCCCCTTCTCATCTCTTTCTGTGGTTAGTGCTCTGATGTCCCGATATAGATAATCTTGAAGTAATTCTTGATTCTTAGATCAACTAGAGAACTCTCAGGAAACTTCCTCTCTTCCCACCAAAAACAATTATATAGTTATCCTTTTGCGATCTTGATTCTTAATTAGTACACTCACATTCCCTGTGGAAAATCGATACTCTGGAATACTCCCGGGTGAAGGCTACATCGGTATCCGTGCGCTTGCGGATTTTTCTGTTTGCGTTTAAAATACCGAACAGTCGCCCGATGCTACAACGAGGCAGCCGACGAGCTCGCTAAGATCACGTTGACTCGAGGCACGGTCCCACCCGACGCGTTCTCGAGAGATCTACACGAGCCGTCCGTCAACTTGGGCCCAGGGGCTGGTGTCGAAGCCACCCCTGCCTAGCAGACTGACACCGTCGAAGCGCTACTAATGGCAGCTGAGGTATTGGAGGTGGAACAGCGGCCCGGTCGATTGTTTGACTGGTGCACGCCATTCCTCGACTGCCTAATCTGCTGCGAACTACCAGAAGATCGATCTGAGGCCCGCCGTATTGCTCGATGGGCCAAGTCATATGTAATCTATGGCGAAGACAATGAGCTATATCGACGAAGCCCGACGGGGATCTTGCAGCGTTGCATCACCATAGAAGAAGGCCGAAAACTCCTCGAGAATCTACACTCGGGGCTTGTGGCCACCACGCTGCTCCGCGGACCATCGTGGGGAACGCTTTCTGACAAGGCTTCTACTGGCCAATGGCCGTATCTGACGCCATCGAGCTCGTGTGCTCGTGCCATGGGTGCCAATTCTATGCCAAGCAGATGCATCTGCCCGCCCACGTTCTCCAAATGATCCCATCACGTGGCCGTTTGCGGTGTGGGGGCTCGACTTAGTAGGACCTCTGCAGAAGGCAAAAGGTGGGTACACCCATCTGTTGGTGGCCATCGACAAATTCTCCAAATAGATCGAGGCTTGACCCATCACCAACATCCGTTCCGAGCAAGCCGTCCTTTTCTTCACCGACATCGTCCACCGGTTCGGGATTCCCAACGTCATCATCATCGACAATGGCACTCAGTTCACCGGCAAAAAGTTCTTGGACTTCTGGGATCAGCATCACATCCGTGTGAACTAGTCTGCAGTGGCCCACCCTCGAACTAACGTCCAGGTCGAGCGTGCTAAAGGCATGATTTTGCAGGGGCTCAAACCAAGGATCTACAATCGCTTGAAGAAATTTGGCAAGAAATGGGTCGAGGAGCTTTCCTCGGTCCTATGGAGCTTAAGGACGACGCCAAGCAGGGCTACAAAATACACCCCGTTCTTTATGGTCTACGGCTCTGAGGCCGTGCTCCCGACGGACCTCGAGTATGGATCCCCTCGACTCAAAGCATACAACGAGCAATCAAATAAGGAGACTTAAGAAAATGCGGTCGACCAACTCGAGGAAGCTCGAGACATGGCACTCCAGATACCAGCAGAAGCTTCGACGCTACCACGACAAGCACGTGCGCAGAAGAGATCTAAATGTGGGCGATCTTGTCCCACGACGGCGGCAAAGCAACCAAGGACGCCACAAGCTGACCCCGCCCTAGGAGGGCCTATACGTGGTGGCTGAGGTCTTGAAGCCAGGAACGTACAAGCTGGCGGACGAAAAAGGCGCGATCTTCACCAACGCATGGAACATCGAACAGCTACGTCGATTCTACCCCTAGAACTCCAAGGCTTTATGTTCCCATGTACATCCTGTATCAAAGCCTTATGAATGAATGCATAAATGAATGAGATCTTTCCCTCGAGTAACTTACTTTTTTACGGGTCAAAGCCTAGATGTTAGAAGGGAGTACCAACTATCACACATCATAGTCGATACTCCCTCGGGGGCTAGCAGGGGGATTCCCCCCCAAGCACCGAAAAAACTAAGCAATTCTTTTCGTCCCTACTTAGTAAACCTTGCACGGTCGAGTAGTTGAGGCACCTCGAGCCCCTTAAGGGCCAAGAGACAACGAGCCTGAGAACTCCTACGCCCCCGTGCTATGGAAACTCTACTCGCTTCCTCGCCCTTGAGGCGATCGAGACCGCATTAAACAAAAGACTAAACAAGGAATACGAACGTAGGCGCAAAAAGAAACTAAAGAGCCTCGAGTGGAAAGACAGATAAACATTCACAAGATCTTATAAGTCACTTAAAAGCGCAATGTTACTTAAGACAAACTAGAAAGTGCTATACAAGGGGCCTCAGCACCCAGAGTAGACTCGCAGGCCTCAGTCCGTGTCTCGGCCCTCACCATCCTCGCCCGCGCCTGAGCTAGTCTCTGGGGGAAGTACCTCTGGCTCGAACAACTTGGCCAACCTCTCTCCAGGGACCTCTGCATTGTCGATCAAGGCGTGGAGCCTCTCCTCGTTCTCTGTGTCAGTCTTGGAGATGTCAGTGACGAAGCCGTGGGACACCACCTCCATGACGTAGGAAAAGCCTGAATAGACAACTGCAATCGTCCGCTTTACCCCGGTATGGAGGGCGTCTAGCACCCGGTCCCTCAGCGTAGCACCAAGGTAGCATAGCTGGTCGACGAGTGCATCGCCTCCAGCCTCCTCCCTCGACTCGTCAACAGGCTCAAGCTCCCAGGAGGCCGAGAGGTCGCTTATCGCGGTCTGTAAACGGCCATTGAAGGCGACCTCCCCCTCGAGCTGAGCCTTGATGGAGCGAGCCTCGACTTGGGCGGCCAGCAGCTCATCTTTGAGCCCTGCAAGGACCGACATGTAGGAATTAGGTAACACCAGGCACACCTCAGAAAAGAAACTCGATAGTAGAAACGTACCACGGATGCTCTCCTCCAGAGCCATGTTCTCGCCAACCAAGTTGGTGTTGGCCCTCTCGACCTCTCTGTTGGAGCACGCCAGCTCGGTGTTGGCGACACGCAGATCTTCGATCGCCTTGCCAGCTTGCGCGATGGCCCGATCTTTTTCCAGCAGCGTTCTCTTCAAACGATCAACATCGTCAGAAAGGCTGCGGGATCGAGTCCGCTCCGCCTCGAGATCTTCGAGGGCCTTCTTCTTGGCCTCCTCTGCGGCGCTCCTGGCGATCTCACCATTCACGCACTCCACCTTCATCCTTTGGAAGGTTTCCCGAGCGGAGGCGAGTTCAGTCTGGAGGAGGCCCTTCTCCTTATCTAGGTCAGCAGCCGCGCTCTTGTAGGTCAGGGCCTCGTCCCGGGCCTTGGACGCAGCTTCCTCGACCGTCATAGCCCGCTCCCTCAGCAGCGCAGCCTCTTCCACCGCCTTCCTCGAGGCCTCTCGAGCCTCGACCAGAGCAGCCTCCCTGTCCTTCTTTTCCTCCTTGAGCGCCAAGAGCTCCTTATAGGCCTTGAGGAGCTTCTCCTACGACTCTAGGAGTTTGTCCTTGAGGAGGGGGAGCTACTCCCAGCTGCCTCTCATGGTGTGGATGAAGCTCGACTTGATGCGGGAAGTTTCTTTCAGGTCCTGCGACCCGGTGATCGAGCAGTTAGGACACAAAACCAAATGTTCTATAAGGATTAAGGACTGAAAAACACATACAAAGTAGGCCAGTGCGAGCCCGTTGTTAACCACGTCGGACAAGAACCCCACTGTGTGCTTCGTCCACAAGCGAAGCTCCTCGACGTGCTCCCACTTCTCGGCCTCCTTCCGGTCATCCAAAAAGATATTGGGTTCGGACGGATCGGTGGAAACCTGGATGCGGATCCTGTCAGGACACCAGTTCTCCATCTCCTGGTCGGCGCGCACCTTGACGCCTCGGATGAGCTCCTCGACGGTTTCGTGAGACCCCCCGTGGCGCAGGAACAGGTCCACGAGAGAGGGGAACCACCCGTCGTCATCTACCGTCTTCCACGTCCCAGTCTCGCTGCTGCCACCGCCACCTGATGTCCCGATCTCATATTCCTCGGAGGGGACGCGCTCCTCCCACGATCGACGCCTCTGGAGGAACCCCGGAGCGATTCTGTCCATACCATAGATCGTCCTCCTGATCTCAGAGTCGGGATCGACGGGAGTACGCGTCATGCAGGCGAGCGCAACCATGCCATCCGCCAGCCCTGACTCTGCTGGGATCGCGGCAGGCGCCCCCGAACGGAGCCACGCCGGGGTCAGAGGACCAAAAACTGGCAGGCCCTCCTCCTGGTTTCCAGGCTCCTGTGGTGCTACCGGCTCTGGTTGGGGCGGATCAAGCGGTTCCGCCAGCTGCTGGCCCCCCTGCTGCTGCTGCTCCTAGAGCTCCTGCGGCTCCTCTTGACGGTCCTGCTCCTGCAGCCCCTCGAGCTGGGGGCTGGCCATCGGACGCCCTTCTTCCCCTTCTTTCCACTGCAGCTGCTGCCACGTCTCCTGCTCACGCCCTTCCTCCTCTTTCTTCCTCTGCTCCTTGATGGAGCGAAGCCCGGCGGGCTAGGGCATCCGCCTCGCAATGAGAGAAGTCCGGGCCTCCTCGTCCATAGGACGGGCATCCCTCGAAGTCCCGTCACCACCAGACCCATCACTTATGGTGATAGGGTCCCCTCGACCCCAGATCGGGGGGCTCGGGGGCTCCCTCTTGCCCTTGGGAGTGAGGTGCCTCGGCCCACTTTGGCGACGATGGGGCAGACTCACCCACCAGGGGACGGGGCAGGCCGTTCTCAGCGCCAGTCGGTGGTCAAGGGTCGGAGGAGCCTTTAAAATGCAAAACAAAAGTCAGTCATCATGGTGGCCGACGTAAGAACAACACACATCCCATAACAACGGGAATAAGCTGCTGACCAGAATCCTTGGAGGCCGCTCCCACTTTGAGCCTTTTGGCCAATGAGGGTTGGGCTTGCTCGAGCGTCCGCTTCAACCTGAACGGGCATAAAAGAAGCTATTACACGAAGAGAACACGATGACTTGGGAAGATGAAAATCATAGTGTCAAAGACCTTACCCCACAGGGAGAACGGCTCGCCTGCCGGTACCTCGACCGGTGGGCCTCGAACCACCCCGCGTCGAGGCTCCAGGCCCCCCACGAGCGGGCGCTGGCCTTTGCTCGGCGTCTCCCCCCTTACGAGCGCCAGGGCTAGCGCTCCTGCGGCTTGTTTCCCCCCTTGCCAGAGGCCGGAGCACGGCCACGGGTCAATGGCCCCGTCGCCTGGGGATTGGCCCGGTCGCCCGCCTTTGGCGCAGGGGGAGATTGGGGGTGCGGGACGGACCGGCTTTGAGCCGGTGCGGGAGGGACGTCGACACGGGAGCGGCAGGGTGACGACTCCCTCTGCTGCCTCTCAAGAGACCCGCCTGGTCCCTCCTTTGGTGCTCCCGTCCGCGGGACATCAGCGTCGGCACGAGGTGGACCCTCGAGGATCCTATCAAGCCGGGACGCCATCCCCTCGGAGTCGTCGCTGCTGCCGTCGCCATCACCGCCGTCATCCTCGTTGGGGGATTCTTCTTTAGGCTCCCCCCTTTGCCTGGACTTTGCTCGACGTGCCTCTAACGCTTGGCGGTCGAGATTCTTCTTCTTTTCTTCTTTCTTTTTTGAGACCTTTGTGGACTTCTTATTTTCAGCGGACTGGCGCCGCTTGTCGCGATCGACCTCGTCCTCCTTTACTGCAGGCCTCGAGGACCGAACGTCGATCGGTCCTTGCGAGAGCAAGGACTAGCGTAACAGGGGGATTGAAGGAAATCTGGAATCAAAGCCATACGTAAGGAAAGAACTTACCAGGTCGATTGAGCCCACATCAGGCCTCATGGGGAAGCCGTTGACGTGCTCCGGCTGGAAGTCGCCGGCGACGGCCGCCCTGACCCGGGACGAAACGCTGGGACCCATTTCATCCATCCTCAGCGGCCGAGACATCAACAGGAGAATCCTCCGATGATGGACAGCCGAGAGGACGAGAGCGGCAGACAGACCCTCCACACGTAGTTTCTTCAAGGCGTCGAGGAGGTGGTCGAGCCGCGACTGATGAACTTGGACGACGCCGTATGTCCAGTTCTCCGGGCGCTCCGTGATCAGGTGGCCGGTGTAGGCCGGAAGGAGACCATCGTCGTTCCTCAGCTAGAACCACTGGGAGTCCCACCGGCATGGTTTGATGACAACCCCACCGGGATGTACTCTCGTGGCCTCTCCGTCTTGCCGGTCTTCAACACAAAGTTGAGGCACCCGGCCCGTACGGGTTTCCTCACTCCAGCGGCTCCGGCGAATAGCCCTCTCACACCGCGGCAAAGACCGCCGCGACGGTGATGGCACTGGGGGAGAAGTGCTGGAGCTCCACCCCGTAGTGGTGGCAGAGCGCCCGCATGAAGCGACTCGGAGGAGCGCCCAGGCCGTGGCGGTGGAACTTGGCGAACGAAACCACATAGCCCTTGGGCGGCTTGGGCTCCCGGTGGTCCGCCGGCGGCGCGATCCACTCCGGCGACGACAACGATGTGCGGTGGCATAGCAGTCCCTCCCTCTTGAGCTCCAGCAACCGGCGTTCCGTCATTGACGACGGGCGCCAGTCGTCGGCGGCGACGAGTCTCACAGGCATCCTTGGGTGGAAGGAAGGCAGATTCGCTAATGCTCGAGGGTGCGCACGTGCGTGAGATGGCAAGGGAGCAAAGGCAGGAATGAGGGCAGAAGGCAGAAGGGAGAACGGCGACCGGGCCACGGGATATTTATAGACGGCAACCACCAATGGGCAGAACCGATAAATACAGTAACTCCCCCCATGAATGCGCCGCCTAACAGTCTTTTTTCCTCCTCACAGACGGGACACTATGAATTCTGCGCCGGTACGGTGTCGCAACGGCTCCCGTCTAAAAAGACGCGCCCAACGGGCAAAAAGGAGAACCGCCGCGGCCTCTTCCTTCCTTTGTAAGACAAGGTACGTACCTACGAGAGTCTCGAGAGGTCGCAGGCTGACGCGCCGAAAGGGTTCGACAGCCGATCTCGAGTACCAGAGTCAGGGATGTCCGGCGAGTGGTCGAAAGTCGAGGCCTGCCTCGAGAACTCGCCGGGGATGTCCAAGGTAGGGTCAAGACAGTCGAGAGGAATCCCCCCGACGGGAGGCATCGAGCCACTGGACTCTTTCGAATGAGACCAGCATCCCCAACCACATCGACCCCGCTTTATGAGAACGCCTCCGGGCTACAGCTGACCTCCTCGAAAGGGGCACAGGTTCTCACTTGGACTACCCGTTAGGAACTCAATCTGAGGTGGATGACGCTCGCTCTATCGAGAGTACGTCGAAACCCCTGCGCAGAACGAGCCAATCTGAACCTTCCACCACAGGTATCGACAGCGTTTCTGCACATTAGGCGATATAACCCTTGAAGGAGTCAAAAACTCCTCCAAGGGCTCGGGGGCTACCCCCGCGGGGTCACTCGCGCGCCCCCACGGAACCTCGACTAGGAAATATAGCCTCCACTCGAGCGCTAGCGCTCAAATGGAGACTCGGGGGTACTGTGGAGGATATTAGTAAGGGGTACCCCAACTGATGTCCATGTCGGGATTATCCATACACAATTCGAGGCCTCCTACTCGATGATCTGCCCAGTCACGCGTACGGTTATCGACGGCCGCAGCCTCGAAGACGGAAAGCGAATCGATCAGGGCTCGAGCGCCGGCTTCCGTCAAATACGGAAGCAGGCTCAAGCGAATCGGAAGGCATCGAGCGCAAGGACGCCGCCCGCCGCCTGATGTGGGCATGGGAACCAGGGTATTTAATGCACCTGTCGCGTTCTCACCTAACACGCAGGTCATGGGAAGTGTGATAGGGAATAGGCACCCGTCCCATCATTCTTTTTGCAGCCTTCCCCACCAAATAACCCAGGGCGTGTCAGGACGAAGGAAGCATGGTCGGAACGTCTAATCAAGACCCCCTTGAGACATAAAAGGTCAGCGCTCTGGCTGGCAAGGCGTTACACAGCAACTGACCCTCGACCAGACACGTTTCCTTCCTGGGGAAGGGTTGGGCGTCGAATGACAACACCACAACCGCTCTGACGTAACCGCCGCCATGACGTACAGGCATGCAACAGATAAACCAGTCCAAGACGGCGCACAGAGTAGGATAGAGGGGCACGCGTAATCATCATCAAGCTACCAGGATGGGACAGCTCGAGACCACGCCAGTACGGAGGCCTCGAGTAGGTCCGCACGCCATACCTCTATCGACCCCTACTCTGACGCCTATACTTGTACCCTAGGCTTCTCCTTGGAACTATAAAAGGGGAGGCCCGGGAGGCGATACGCAGGAGATCACGCAAGACACCACAACATACAACACTCACCTATAGTAGAGCTTCCGCACTCCATCTTACTTCATACCACGCCTGTATTCACCCCTGTACAAGCACTTAGGTGCAAGATAATACAAACTCCTCCTCCCCCGCTGGACGTATGGCCTTCTCTTGCCCGAACCAGGATAAATCTTTGTGTCTTTTTGCATCACCATCTGGAAAAGAGAGAACACATACAAATTTACTAGTTGGTGTGACCCCCCGGGGGAAAAACACCGACACTCTACATGTATGATTAGTCACTGGGAAAATTTTGCTACACATTATTTGCTGAATAAATGAATTTATGGTGATTTAAATTCTTGCATGGCAGTGGTTTATGATTTTTAATAAATAATTGGATCATGCAATTAATGTAAAAATTTTTGTGGGTGTTTCTTATGTTAATAAGCAAATTATAAAAATATGAAATCCGTTGTTTGACACTTATATCACAGTAGAGTATTTATACTTGCTTTGTGAATTAATCTTGTGATTTTTGTAGTTCAAAATTAGTGTCCAAAAATTATGAAAATTTTATGGTAGACTTTATGTCTGACTGGTAGTCTCCTATAATTTTTGTAGAATTTATTGATAAACAGAGATGTAGGCTAGTTTGGTGGGCCTAAAAATGAATAAAGAAATTATGAATTTGTTATATATGGTGTAAATAGAATAAAAGGGGTTTGGTGTATCTTTGAAGCATCTTGTGAGTTGCTGGTTACACTCGAGGAATAATTTGTAGAAAAGAAGGAAATAGATGCTTAGTGTGTTTACATGTTCTTGGATGATGTTGACTACCTTGTAAAAAGAATAACCAATTAAATCATCCATGCATCATAACATGGTCATTTGATACCCTCTCATATGAGCATTTCACCCGGGCATCTCGCACTCCACTCATGAGCACACATGCATCATACAGGCTCGTAGGAGAACGAGGTGGGACCCGAGGAGCAGGAGGAAGCATAGGAGCAGGAACCTCTGGGAGTGTCGGAACCCGGAGAAGAGCTGAAAGAGTGCCCGGATCATAAGCCGAGCACGTTCGAGAAAGGCATGCCTTGGAGCATTCTAAGTCTCCCTATTCTCGCTAACTTCAATAACATATTATGCTTGTTCTACTATGTTGCATTAAGTGTTAGGAATTGCTTGATACCGTTGATGCATATATACTCGTTATCACAACTCGTTTATCTACCTTGTCCTATGTAGATAGGCGCGGAGTCTATGCTTAGCTTGCTTAGTCCGGTAGAAGTCGGGTGATTTCCTGTCACGTGCGAGATATAGGTGGATACCTGCTTGATTAAGCGGTGATTGCTTTGGAAAGAATAACCAAGTGTGGAATGGAACTTGAGACCGGGCAGGGTCTTATGGTGGGTTGACCATAGTGCCCCTACGTGTGTCGATTAAGAACCGATCGTTGACGGCCCTCTTGTCATATTGAACGCATGCCCCACATTTAGCTGGAAGGATAAGTCGTTCCGACCGCGAAGCCTGAGCACTATCCGGGCCGGGAATCGGCCCAATGTACGCGGTGTATTAGTGATGGTTGAGGAGAACAACGAGGGCGCGGCGCGCAACCTTGGTATACCTTGGATACCTCGGTCGCCAGAACAGTCCTCCGGTACGGGCGGTGCCTGTCAAACCCGCGAATTGGTCCTGGATAGTGCAACACTGTGATCTGTTGCTCACTTGATCAGTGAGTGTGGTTTGTGTGGGGAATAACTCACCAGCTGGTTAGAAATCGATTCAAATCGCCATCGCTCCTGGACAGTGAGCACTTGACATGAGCTTCGTCCTCGTAGTAAGGACTATGGAACACTTGGGTTATAATGATCAATGATTTCAAGAATTCTATGATGATGTACCATCATATTATTACATTTGTTTGCCATAGTGCAGGTGCAAACCTAGATAATAGGTAATGATACTTCAACTTGAGCTAATAAAAAGGAGAAGGATCTTTTTAGGATATGGTTAATAGAATAGTGCATTTATGCAAAAAGTCATCAGCTACCCCCACTGTATAGCCTTCATGATTCCTTGAAGAGTCTTTATTTTTGGTTTATGACGGGTAAGTCTAGCTGAGTACATTCTCGTACTCAGTGTTCTATTCCCCTGTTGTTTTGCAGATGGTCAAATGTACTATGGCTACTGCATCCTCTGCTTGTACCCAGCAATGGGCGATGACTAGACCAAGGGCGATGGTCACTCTACCTCCTCTTTTGCTTTTGTGGGAATGACTGAACTATGGCACTGTATCAAACTAAGTTTGTGTGTGTTATTTTCGAACTATGAAGCTTCCGCTACTTGAGAACCTGGTTTGTAATAGTTTTAAGAACTCTGATATATTTTATGAGTGTTGTAAATTGGATGTAACTGTGGATGGTGACCGCTAAACTCATTACGATCTTGGCTGTATGTACGATATGTGGTTTGAAATCCTTCGAGATTTCACGGACTACCGGAATTATATGGGCTTAAGCTCGATGGTGTGACTGTGCAAATGGTCGCTATTAGGCTTAATCTCTCATAATTTGGACGGTTCTGTTATAGCTGGCATCGGAGCAAGGTTTAGCGAGTTACTGTTCATAAGTACGTTCTAAACTAAATTTAAACTGGTTTAATAAAGTATTATTCTTAATTAGTGATAATCAAGGTGTCAAACTAAGTTTTTGGAAAACTATCGTGTGTGCCATGGTCATATCCTTTATGCCCAGTTAAGGACTCTAAGGTGGCCAGTTAAGTACTGACTTGGGGGTTAATGCATCATATTTCTATTTCGTCGCTCATACGGCATGCAATAGTATGAGTACCATTCATTTGAGTGGTGATGTATGGATCAATTTTTCCTCTACGCCTCGGTAAGTGGGAGCTGTGAGAGTATGATCGGATACACTGCCGATCTAGGGGAGTGTTCTTAGGTGCTGTGTCATGCATACATGTTTGGTGCGTTTGGAACAGTACCGCATGCTGGGAGATTCCGTCCTGAGAGGCGATGCCGTCATTAGGGCGATGATGTGGGCAGTAACACATCATATGGATGGACGGGGTGTCTATGTATGTGGGGTGTATAGCTTTAAATTCTTGTTCTGCATGTTCATAATGTGGTTGGGCTGAAATGAGTTTTCTTCAGGTACACTAACCACGTTCCCGCCTAGCACGCTAGTTACGTTATGAGAGAACGTTGTATGCCACCGCATATACTGATTAGTGTTAACCTTTGTTTCTAAGTTTGTGAGATCGTAAGTCCGTGCATGCATCATGTTCATTTTATATCATTGCTTACTTTCTCCTCTTAATTTAATCCGTCCCAATTCTAAATAAGATAATTAAAGATAATCCTCAATCTTACCAGAGGTATTCCATTTGCAGCAGATGGCACGCACTAGGCTCACCGCTCGCAAGTCCACTGGTGGGCGGGCCCCTCGCCATCCGTTGGCAGCCAAGAGCTCGCGTTGTAAGAGCATGTTCGTGGAGGAGTTTGGGATGCCCACCTTGCTTTGGAGGGTGCTCAGTTCGATGGGGTATCCCGAAGGAAGGGAACCTCGCTACTATTGGGACAAGGAGCAGCTTGGTGATGGGACCCTGGTGAGGATCGAGGCAGTGGTGCCTACCAGTGGAGGTGACCCCGTCTGGGGCGGCTGGGTGTACGAGTCCCGAGGTGCCACGCCTTTCCACGCTGCCAGCAGAGCAGCTTTTGCAGTTCTGAGGGACCTCATGGAGAGGTTCCCACAGGAGCTGGCCCACGCCTTCGCTGGGGTGTTTCCCCGGGGTGACCCCTACACTTCGGTGTGGGATCAGTCTGAGGTGAACGCTCTAGAGAGGAGTGCGGATGACGACCAGCACAGTGACAGCGCAGCCATGAGTGCTATGTACGCCTTGATGAAGACCTATGGGGGCCTGGAGCATTGCTTGGGGTGCTTGTCTGGGTCTCTTCTCACAGTCCAGGATGAGAAGCGTCAGTTGCAGCCTGAGTTCGACACAGAGGTTGAGAGGCTACAGGCAGAGTTGGCCCGCATGACCCTGAGAGAGAGATCAGGCGATCCAGAAGAACAGTGAGCTGAGTCAGGACATGCGTGCAGTTACAGAGCAGAGAGACAGGGTGACCACTGCTCACAGGAACTGCGAGCGCATGCTAGTTCATGTGCTGGGTCAGAGGAATTAAGCCTGGCACGAGGAGGACACCCTGAGGGCCCGACAGCTAGAGCTTGAGCAGCAGCTAGCTAATGCTGAGGAGTACAATGAGAACTTGTATGAGGAGATCCACCAGCTGCATAACGAGCTCCACCCTCACCACCTGCCTAGAGCAGCTGAGTTAGACTCTGAGGACGAGATGGATGATGACCCTGAGATGGGGACAGCTGCTAGTGGAGATGAGGGCGAGGAGGGCTCTGGCATGGACAGTGACCATAGCGAGTAGATGCTAGGGCTCTAGAGCTAGTCCTTCTTCTTTTGTTGTTTATGTTGCATGGCATGTCTTGTACTTTTGCATCTGGGCTATGTACAACTTTATGAGATGACACTGAAAGTCCAGTGTATGTATGCTGGCAATTTTGGATGTATGCGAACCTTGTTGCTTGAATGTTACGTAATCTGTTAGTGATGTTGTATGCAGACGATGAACTGTTTTGCCTCTATTTATTGTGCGAATTTATTTCCTCAGTAAATTCAGTACGGCATAATTCTACACATGTCTACCGTTGATGGCAACTCCTAACGATTGCTTATCATTGACGCATGCAGATGGTGCAAACACGTGGCGGGGGTAACAACAACCCGGGTCTTGGAGAAGGTACATACGGAGGTGGGGCTCGACGGAATGAGGACAGAGCACCATCACCGCCACCACCACCACCTCCTCCGTACACTGCGGACGTGTTTTTCGCGCAGTTTCTGGAGAGTCAACGCAACATGGAACAGATGCAGCGCAATATGGAAGAAGCCCTGCGCAACATAGCTGACAACACCCACCCTGGGGATAACCAGGGCGGCCGTGAAGTCAATCAGTACAGCTCTTTCAAGGACTTCATGGATACCAAGCCACCAGTCTTCAAGGAGGCTTTGGAACCGCTCGAGGCGGATGAGTGGATTAACACCATGGAGCAGAAGTTCCGTCTTCTTCGGATGACTGAAGAACTTAAGGCTGAGTATGCGGCACATCAGTTGCAGGGGCCTGCTGGGATGTGGTGGTCCCATCATCGTACCACCTAACCAGAGGGGACCCCGATCACCTGGAACTACTTCACCACTGCATTTCGGGGAAATTACATTCCTCCGGGTGTGGTTGATATGAAGGTTGGGGAGTTCATGAGGCTGTCACAGGGAACGAAATCTTTGAAAGAGTATCTGTAGGCTTTCAACAATCTCGCTCGCTACGCCTCTGAGTTTGTGAACACGGAGGCCAAGAAGATCGCTAGTTTCTAGAGAGGTCTGAGCCCAAAGATGCTGAAGACCATGGGTACAAGGACCCAGGCTACCTTCAATGCTTACATCAGTGACTGTCTGACCTAGGAGAACAATAACAACAACTATAGTGCATCCAAGTCTCGTAAGAGGGATTTTGAAGCCGAGTCGTCTCAGTCTAGGGCACCCGTGGCAGGGCGACAGTAGTATCGTCCTCCTGCCCCAGGTGCTAGGTTCCGACCACCGCAGAGAAGGAACACCGGGCACCCAACGCAGCAGAAGCCGAACAAGGTGGCGATAGCTCCTGCCAAGCCCAAGGCAATTCAAGCTGCAGCACCTGCCGCCAACAATGCAACCAAGGTTCCGTGCTACAACTGCCACAAAATAGGGCACTTTGCTAAGGAATGTCCCTACCCCAAGATGCAACAGACGACTTACCCAGCTCGAGTGCACCATACCTCGATAGAGGAGATCCCAGAAGGAGAGCCGGTAATAGCTGGTATGTTCCCTATCAACCAACATCTTGCAATTGTTTTGTTTGATTCTGGATCATCGCATTCATTCATGAGCCAAGCATTTGCACAAAAGCATGACCAGCCAGTTATTGAGTTGGGTTATGGCTATCGCATCAGCTCAGCCGAGGCTGATGTGTTGACTAACAAAACAGTAACAGGGGTTACCTTGGATATCAGTGGCTGAAGGTTTCGTGTAAACCTTGTAGTCATGCCAAGGTTGGTTTTGGATGTTATCATTGGAATGAATAAGATGACCGACTGGAGTGCAGTTATAGATGCCGGAAATAGAACTCTTTCTCTCAAGGACCCGCAGGGGGAAGGTGTGCTTCATGTCAAGCTACCTCATTAGACTTCGCTAGTCTTTCGTGTGCAGTGCAAGTGGTTCCACTAGAGCACATACCAGTGGTATGTGAGTTCCCTAATGTTTTTCCTAAGGAATTACCAGGACTTCCGCCAGATAGGGAAGTAGAGTTTGCAATTGAGTTGATACCAGGTACCGCACTGATATCTAGAAGGCCATACCGGATGCCACCAAATGAACTTGCTGAGTTGAAGAATCAACTAAAAGAGTTGCTGGATAAAGTGTTTATCCGGCCCAGTTCGTCGGAATGGGGTTGTCCGGCGTTGTTTGTGAAAAAGAAGGATCAATCGCTGCGCATGTGCGTGGACTATTGTCCACTCAATGCGGTGACGATTAAAATCAAGTATCCATTGCCAAGGATTGATATTTTGTTTGACCAGTTGTCCAAGGCAAAGGTATTTTCCAAGATAGATTTGAGGTCCGGGTATCACCAAGTCAAGATCCGTCCGCAAGATATCCCGAAGACTGCTTTTTCCACCAGATATGGGTTGTATGAGTATCTTGTCATGTCCTTTGGGTTGACGAATGCTCTGCATACTTCATGTATCTGATGAATTCGGTCTTTATGCCTGAGTTAGATAAGTTTGTTGTGGTGTTTATCGATGACATTCTGGTTTATTCCGAAAATGAGCAAGATCACGCCGAGCATCTGAGAGTTGTGCTAACACGACTGCGAGAGCATTAGTTATATGCAAAGTTCAGCAAGTGTGAGTTCTCGTTGAAGAAAGTTCCTTTCCTAGGGCACATTCTGTCTGAAGAAGGAATTGCTGTAGATCCATCAAAGGTATAGGAAGTCATGGACTGGAAGGCACCAACTTCTGTCTCAGAAGTTCGAAGTTTTCTTGGTCTGGCCGGGTATTATCGTCGTTTCATACCCGACTTCTCCATGATTTCCAAACCGATGACTAGTTTGCTACAAAAGGATCATAAGTTTGCTTGGACGGAAGGGTGTGAGCTAGCCTTCCACGCCTTGCGAAAGTTGCTGACCACCGCTCCCGTTCTGGCGCAACCCAATATCGAGAAGCCTTTTGATGTGTTTTGCGACGCATTGAAGAGTGGCTTGGGATGTGTGTTGATGCAAGATGGAAGAGTTATAGCTTACGCTTCACGATAGTTGAGAAAGCATGAAGTCAACTACCCAACTCATGACCACGAGATAGCAGCAGTAGTTCATGCTTTCAAGATCTGGAGGCACTATTTGCTGGGAAATAAGTGTCATATCTACACAGATCATAATAGTCTAAAGTACATCTTCACTCAATCTGAGCTAAATATGGGGCAACAACGATGGTTTGAGCTGATCAAGGATTACGACCTGGAAGTCCACTATCATACAGGCAAAGCTAATGTGGTAGCAGACACTTTGAGTCGCAAACCGCATTGTCAAGTGGTTCAACCTCTGTTTGAGGATGGTTTCAATCTTTTGCATCCTGGAGTCTTATGTCACATACAGCTCAGTTGTTCGCTTGAGAGTCAAGTTATCGAGGGTCAGAAAACAGACAAGGGTATTTTCCACATCAAAGAGAAGATCAAGGATGGCCGAAGAACTCAATTCAGAGTTGATGAAGAAGGAGTATTATGGTTTCAACATCAGCTAGTAGTTCCGAAGGATCGAGAATTAAAGAATCGCATCATGGATGAAGCCCATCTCTCCAAGCTTTCTATTCATCCTGGTAGCAGTAAGATGTATCAAGACCTAAGATCTCACTTTTGGTGGACTAAGAAGAAGAAAGAAATAGCCACATATGTGGCCTGTTGTGACACGTGTTGCAGAGTCAAGGCTATACATATGAAACCTGCAGGTCTGTTACAACCGTTATCAGTTCCAGAGTGGAAATGGGAAGAGGTCAGCATGGACTTTATCACAGGGTTACCGACAACGCGAAAGGGGAATGACTCGATTTGGGTAATCATAGATCGATTGACCAAGTTGGCTCATTTCATTCCAGTTAAGAACACATACCGGCCTCCCGAGTATGCTGATTTATATCTGGCTGAGATTGTTAAGTTGCATGGTATTCCCAAAACCATCATATCGGACAGGGTACCACAGTTCACCGCTCATTTTTGGGAGCGAATGCATAAGACTTTGGGGACGAGTCTGATAAGAAGCACAGCGTATCATTCCCAGACCTCAGGTCAGACCGAAAGGTTAAATCAGGTGTTAGAAGATATGCTGAGGGCCTGTGTACTATCGTCCAAGGGATCATGGGAATCATGGTTACGTTTGGTTGAATTCTCATACAATAATAGCTATCAAGAGAGTATCAAGATGGTTCCGTTCGAAGCATTGTATGGTCGTAAATGTAGAACTCCTTAAACTGGGTCGAACCTGGTGAAAGGAGATACTATGGCATCGACTTCGTAAACGAAGCTGAAGAAAAAGTACAAATCATACAACAGCATATGAAGGCGGCACAATCGCGACAAAAGAGTTATGCCGCTAAGCGAAGGAGGCCACTTGAATTCAATGTAGGTGACTATGTTTACCTCAAGGTTACGCCAATGAAGAAAGTTCAACATTTCCGAGTTCGAAGCAAGCTTGCACCCAGATATGTGGGACCATATTAGATACAAGAAAGAAAAGGCCTGTGGCCTACAAGATTCAGTTACCTAAAGAGTTGAGTTCAATCTTCCCCGTCTTCCATGTGTCCCAGCTACGGAAATGTTTGAAGGTACCCGAACAAAGGATTGAACCCTGAAGAATCAAAATAAAGGCAGACCTAGAATATAAAGAGCAGCCAGTGGGTATCGTAGATACCAAGGAGCGGGTAACCCGGAACAGAGTTGTCAAAACATACAAGGTGGTGTGGAGTGATCATGATGATAGGGATGCCACTTGGGAAACCGAGTATTACCTAAAAACAGTTTACCCAAGATTTCATAAGAAATGGTTAGTAACCCAAATCTCAGGACAAGATTTCCCTAAGGGGGGAAGGGCTGTAACACCCAAGGTGTTAAGCATGCACTTAGTCTCATCAAAACATTCATAAGCATTCTCATCAAGCATAGCATCACATGAGCATGTCATCCATTCAAAGTGTGATTTTATGTGCTTTATTTCATGTGAATTAAATGTGTTAAATATATTATGCTTGCTTGTAAAATTATGAAATATTCAAATTAGGTTGGAATGTGTGCTAAAAGCTTAAGAGTAATTTTGTGAAATTTTTGGAGCCATAGGATTTGAGAAATGGAATTTATACAAAAATCCCTAAAATAAATTTATTTAAAAACCTAGAACTAGTTTTAATCTGTAATTCAAATTCTATCTGGAATTTGGCCTTGCCTATTAAAACAAAGTTGTAGGGTTTTTGTTTTGGAACAACTTTTATTTTGGGAGAAAAAGGTAAAAGTGATTTTTACATAGTCCAAATGAATTTAGAAAGAATTTGAGAAAAGAAATTCAAAAAAAAAGAGAAAGGGGACAGGCGCTGCTGGGCCGACCCGCCTCCCTTTCGGCCCAGCCAGCGGCGCGGCCCGCTTCCCCCTCCCCCTCTCTCTCTCGCGCGCGGCGCCCGCCTTGATCCACCCGGCGCCGGCCACGTGGCGGCCGTACGCCGGCGTTGGACGTGCCGCGGCCGACCGCCTTCACCTGGTCGGGACGCCGCCCCGCGCCCCCAGGCCACTCCACTCGCTCTGTCGCCCGCGCCTCCCTCTCCTCTTCCTCTGTCCACGAGTGCAGCCGCAGCCGTTGCAGCTCCGCCTGCGCTATCGCCGGAAAAAGCCCCGCCGCTCGCCGCCGGTCGCACCAGAGCCCCAACCTCGACGCCGAGACCAGCAGCGCACTCGCCTTCGTCGCGGTAAGCTACTGCGTACGCTCTACCGAGGTGAGAAGCCGTCATACACCGAGAATCGCTTGCCGGAGTTGCTCCGACCTCACCGGAGAGCTCTGCCGCGTCGGATCTCGCTAGATCTTACCTCTTTTCGCTCATTCTTTGGCGCGTTAGGTCCGTAGTGTGATGAGGATGCTCGGAGGAGTGTTTGCGCGCGCTCTACCGCACCGGAGCAGCCTGGCCACGGCGAGCAGCGCCACCGTGCCGCCATGCATGCTCATCGGGGGTGCTCCGGTCATCCTCCGGCCGATCCAAGGGCACCCCTGGGTGCGCCTCGCTGCGGGGAGCACGCTGGTGCTCACCCCGTGGTCGGAGACCTCGCCATCGGCGAGAGCCGGCCGGTCGAAGATCGGCCGGGATGCTGCATGGCTGAGCAGTGGGGTCACGACCCCTGGATCCCACCTGTCAGCGTCTATGCGGGTGTGGATTCGGCTGAATCTAGCATTTTTTGATGGTTTTCTTAAATAAAGATTTTCTAGAAATTGATTTAAACCTTGTAAAATCTATATCTTGAGTTATATGGCTCCAAAATTGGTGAAACAAATTTTGGTGTGCTTTCTGTTCTCAGATCTGCAGTTTGGTATAGTGGCATGTCAAGTTTGAACAACTTTTCTGTACAAATGTATTTTATCCATGTTTTTGCTGGAGTTGGGAAATGCATAGTAATCAAAATATAACTCAGAAAAATATGAAACTTGTTTTGCTAGCTCTGCATGTATGATTAGTCACTGGGAAAATTTTGCTACACAATATTTGCTGAATAAATGAATTTATGGTGATTTAAATGCTTGCATGCAGTGGTTTATGATTTTTAATAAATAACTGGATCATGCAATTAATCTAGAAATTTTTGTGGGTGTTTCTTATGATAATAAGCAAATAATAAAGTTATGAAATCTGCTGTTTGACACTTATATCACAGTAGAGTATTTATACTTGCTTTGTGAATTAATCTTGTGATTTTTGTAGTTCAAAATAACTGTCCAAAAATTATGAAAAATTTATGGTAGACTTTATGTTTGACTGGTAGTCTCCTGTAATTTTTGTAGAATTTATTGATAAACAGAGATGTAGGATAGTTTGGTGGGCCTAAAAATGAATAAAGAAATTATGAATTTGTTATATATGGTGTAAATAGAATAAAAGGGGTTTGGTGTATCTTTGAAGCATCTTGTGAGTTGCTGGGTACACTCGAGGAATAATTTGTAGAAAAGAAGGAAATAGATGCTTAGTGTGTTTACATGTTCTTGGATGATGTTGACTACCTTGTAAAAAGAATAACCAATTAAATCATCCATGCATCATAACATGGTCATTTGATACCCTCTCATATGAGCATTTCACCAGGGCATCTCGCACTTCACTCATGAGCACACATGCATCATACAGGCTCGCAGGAGAACGAGGTGGGACCCGAGGAGCAGGAGGAAGCATAGCAGCAGGAACCTCTGGGAGTGTCGGAACCCGGAGAAGAGCTACAAGAGTGCCCTGATCATAAGCCGAGCACGTTCGAGAAATGCAAGCCCTGGAGCATTCTAAGTCTCCCTATTCTCGCTAACTTAAATAACATATTATGCTAGTTCTACTATGTTGCATTAAGTGTTAGGAATTGCTTGATACCTTTGATGCATATATACTCCTTGTTATCACTACTCGTTTATCTACCTTGTCCTATGTAGATAGGCGCGGAGTCTATGCTTAGCTTGCTTAGTCCGGTTGAAGTCAGGTGATTTCCTATGACCTGCGAGATATAGGTGGATACCTGGTTGATTAAGCGATGATTGCTTTGGAAAGAATAACCAAGTGTGGAATGGAACTTGAGACCGGGCAGGTTCTTATGGTGGGTTAACCATAGTGCCCCTGCCTGTGTCGATTAAGGACCGATCGTTGACGGCCCTCTTGTCATGTTGAACACATGCCCCACATTTAGCTAGAAGGATAAGTCGTTCCGACCGCGAAGCCTGAGCACTATCCGGGCCGGGAATCGGCCCGATGTACGCGCTGTATTGGTGATGGTTGAGGAGAACGACGAGGGCGCAACGCGCAACCTTGGTATACCTTGGATACCTCGGTCGCCGAAACGGTCCTCGGGTACGGGCGGTGCCTGTCGAACCCGCGAATTGGTCCTGGATAGTGCAACACGGTGATCTGTAGCTCACTTGATGAGTGAGTGTGGTTTGTGGGGGGAATAACTCGCCAGCTGGTTAGAAATCGATTCGAATCGCCATCGCTCCTGGACAGTGAGCACTTGACATGAGCTTCGTCCTCGTAGTAAGGACTAGGAACACTTGGGTTATAATGATCAATGATTTCATGAATGCTATGATGAGGTACCATCATATTATTACATTTGTTTGCCATAGTGCAGGTGCAAACCTAGATAATAGGTAATGATACTTCAACTTGAGCTAATAAAAACGAGAAGGATCTTTTTAGGATATGGTTAATAAAATAGTGCTTTTATGCAAAAAGTCATCAGCTACCCCCACTATATAGCCTTCATGATTCCTTGAAGAGTCTTTATTTTTGGTTTATGACGGGTAAGTCTAGCTGAGTACATTCTCGTACTCAGGGTTCTATTCCCATGTTGTTTTGCAGATGGTCAAATGTACTATGGTTACTGCATCCTCTGCCTGTACCCAGCAATGGGCGATGACTAGACCATGGGCGATGGTCACTCTACCTCCTCTTTTGCTTTTGTTGGAATGGCTGAACTATGGCACGGAATCAAACTAAGTATGTGTGTGTTATTTTTGAACTATGAAGCTTCCGCTACTTGAGAACTTGGTTTGTAATAGTTTTAAGAACTCTGATGTATTTTATGAATGTTGTAAACTGGATGTAACTGTGGATGGTGACCACTAAACTCATTACGATCTTGGCTGTATGTACGATATGTGGTTTGAAATCCTTCGAGATTTCACGGACTACCGGAATTATATGGGCTTAAGCTCGATGGTTTGACTGTGCAAATGGTCGCTATTAGGCTTAATCTCTTATAATTTCGACGGTTCTGTTACAAGCACGGCTTCCTATTTAGGGTCGAGGTCAGCGCTGATCGTCAGCACCTTGCCGTCGGAGCCGTTGGGGTCGAGTGGGATCTTCTTTGTTCCTTCTGCCGGCTCGAAGTGTTGACGGTGGATATACCATAGAAATCCACATACAAAACACCGTCAACATGCCTCGGTTGCAAGAGGAAACGACATGACATGAACATATTTTATCCATAACTAGTTCCACTTGTACTCTTAGCTTGTTTATGCAGGAACAACAAATTCAAGACATTATTTGACAAAGCCAACATCAGAATCATCAAGAGGAGATCGAGGGGACAACAGGTGACACCCTGGGCCCACAGGGAGGGGGTCGCCCGACCCCTCTTTGGTGGGACCCAGGTGTGCCACCTAGTCCACCGACATAAGGGACCCCTGTGGACACTGCTGGTGGGCCCAGAGGCCCAGAAGTGGGGTCGCCCGACCCCACATCAAAGGCGGTTCCAGGGTCGGTGGCCTCCCACCGACCTTCCCCACATGTCCCACATGTTGATTTGCCCCTGCCGTTGATCAAATGGCGGTTGTGAGGTTGGTTTGATCCAAGGGTGGAGAGAAGATGTCACGCGGATCGATGACGTGGCGATGGAGTAACCCCTACTCCATCTCCCTCTATAAAAGGCAGCCTCCATCCTTCATTTCAAGTGTGCAATTCCAAGGCCAAGTGCATTACAAGTTCCAAGCATACAAGTAGAGTAGTAGTTAGTCTAGAGTGGGAGTTAGAGTCGAGTCGAGCGAAGCTCGGGGTCTCCGGAGTCGTCTTCTGGAGAGTCTGGTATAGCTCTTGTACCTTTCTACTTTTGTAAGACTTTCCTTTTATTGATATATTATTCTTACTTTACTTTACTGAGTTCTTACTTAGTGCAAGTCTTTTAGTCTTGTTGTGCATTTACTTTAGTAATATAGTTGTCTTAGTGAAGTTAGTGACCTGTAACCACTCCTGTGTGTGCATCATCGTCCTATCTTGTATAGGAGCTCTAGCTAGCTGCAACTAGTTAGCGTTGTAGGATTAAGTGTGAGCGTGCTGCTCATACTTAAGATTACCTTTGATTACCGCTGGCTTGAACGGAAAGTAGGAGCGCACTCCCTAGTAGGTGACAGATCGTGGGCGGCATTAGGTTCTCCTCACGTACAGGCTAGTTCTTAAAAGGTAAGGCGTCCATAAGCCCAATAGTCGCTTTCGGTAAGGGGTTAGGTGAAAAACCTTCTAAGCGTCTTACCAGCTCGGCTATCCCTCGCACACAGTTAGTAAGGCTCTAGCGTAGTTAAGGCAATTATCTATTAAAGTAAGTCACAGAAGTCAAGTTAGATACATAGGAGTCCTTTACTCACTCGTTGTCCTCCCACCTAGCTAACTCTACCATTTACCTTTAGCATAGGACCTTGGATTCACCACTACCCTTCCTATTCGTTATTTACCACCCTTATTCACTAGTTGATACTAGATAACTCAAGGAATCTCATTCCCCTTTTTGTTAAACACACTTAGCCGCTTTCCCTTGGGAAAATATAAATTACGATACCTTGGAATACTCCTTGGTGAAGTGCTACAGCGGTACATTCTGTGCGCTTGCGGAATTATCCAATAGTAAATAGAGTTACCCTACCAGGGCACTTCTGGCGCCGTCGCCGATATCCGGTGGTTGCGTTAAGAAGTGTCAACAAGCATTTCTGGCGCCGTTGCCGGGGAAAGCGTCTGTCTAAGAGTTTTAACAGAAAGAGAATCCAGAGTTTGCTAGTTATCAAGTAGTGATAGGGATAACCCATCACTTGTCTTGTCTTCCTTTATTGTGAAGCCTGACAGTGTATGAGCGGTTTCCAATTGCCGTCAAACTTCGTTGAAGATCCTGAGCAAATGTTGAGGAGAACTAGACGTCGTCAAGTTCCACCTCAAAGGTTCATCTCGAACCTGAATCCGTTAGAGGAAGGAGTATCTGCACCGGTTATCAAAGAAGCTATGGCCCAGAAGACCATCTCTGAGTACTCTGCGCCCACGGGTCCGCAGCTTAACTTGGGGGATGCGACTTTTGAGTTAAAGCCTGCGCTTATCAATATGGTGCAAGCTAATCCCTTCTGTGGAAAGCCACACGAGGATGCCAATGCCCATCTCCAACACTTCTTGGAGGTGTGCGGCACCTTCACCATCAAGAATGTCGCCGCAGACGCCATCCGTCTTCGCCTCTTCCCATTCTCGTTATTGGGGAAGGCGAAGCAATGGTTCTACGCCAACAAGGGTGAAGTGACCACGTGGGAGAGGTGCGCCAATGCATTTCTCAAGAAGTTCTTTCCGATGGGCAAGACCAGCGCCCTTCGTGGAAAGATTTCCAGCTTCCAACAGCAAGCAGATGAGACGATTCCCGAAGCATGGGAACGTCTGCAGGAGTACATTCGCACCTGTCCTCATCATGGGATAGAGGAGTGGCTCCTAATCCAAGGTTTCTACCATGGCCTGACCGGTTTGGCCCGTAGTCACCTTGATGCTGCCGCTGGAGGAGCATTCTTGCAACACAATGTCAAGGATGCCAAGGACCTCATTGAAAAGATGGTTATAAACCAAGGATGGAATGAGGAACGCCTCCAACCCAAGAGAAGAGGTGTCCATGCCTTGAATGAGGTGGACATGCTCTCTGCTAAGATGGACCTCTTAATGAAGAAGATGGAAGAAAGTTCCAAGCAAGAGACCATTCAACCTTACGCCACTGCACGGGCCATTGAATCTGATTCATGGTGCGAAGTGTGCGGAGGAGATGATCATTCGGGAAACAATTGTCCCGAAACAAAGGAGGAAGTGAGCTTCATCAACAACAACAACAATGGGTACCGGCCCCAACAACAGCAATGGAACTCGCGCCCCTTCTACCAAGGTAATCAAGGTAATGGTTACAATCAAAATTTCAATAATTCTTTTGGTAACCAACCTTCTCTTAGAGATCTTGTCTTAGGCCAATCTAAAATCAATGATAGCATTAACAAGAAAATGATGGCTAATGATAAGATCCTTGAAAACTTAAGTGAAAAGTTGGATAGCTTTAACTCTGCTATGAAAAATCAGTTGAGCTTTAACAAAATGCTAGAAACACAATTAGCTCAATTAGCAGCAGCTGTCCCATCCTTCGAGCAAGGTAAGATCCCAGGGAAACCTGAGGACCCAATTGAAGGAGTTAAACTAGTTACTACGAGGTTCGGTAAGCCTCCGGTACAATCCAACTGGAGCTATCTTCTGGATTCGCCCTTCATCACCAAGAAAGACGACCCAGGCCTGCCGACCATCACCTGTGAGATCGGACCGCAAATCTTCCACAACGCCTTCTGCGACCTTGGATCGGGTGTCAACATCATGGCCAAGGTAACTTATGATAATTTGCTAGGGGGCCTTTGCACCCCACATTTGTTCGTTTGCAGATGGCAGATCAGACGATCAGGTTCCCTGAGGGGTTGGCAAGGGACATACTGGTAAAAGTTCAAGACGACTACGTCCCTGCCGACTTCATCATTCTAGATATGGGATCCAATAATGATGTCTCGATCATCTTGGGAAGGCCATTCCTCAACACGGTCAATGCAGTCATCTATGTGGGGTCCGGCCAGATTCACCTCCAATTCCCAGGATGGAAGGTAAAATGTCCATTCAATGGTTATAAAGCTAACATGCAGGTGAAGGACAAAGAACCTCCGACTAAGCCTCGCCACATCCGACGCCGAAGGGACAAGAGAGGTAAGTCGGCCAAAAGGGCCGAAAAGAAAGAAGAGGAACCCGCTGAACCAAAAATCAATACCAAGCAAGTATGGCGGGAGAAAGAGGTGCAATCAAGGTCCACGTCTCCGGGACCATCTGATGCACCCGAAGGATGAACAAGATGGAGAGGTCCTGCTCTACGGACCTAAAACATGGAGCCCTTGCTGATAAGGTAAATCAGTAGTTATCCCATATTTATTTTCTGCATTTCAATTTCTACTATTCACTTTTCAATTGCATTCTTACTTTGAATTTTGCATATCTTATTTCGACAAAATGTTTAGCCATAATAAATAAAATCTTGAAAATAACTTGTCATAAAAATTTGAGCTGCTGGAGCTCCCAAAGGGGGGTCGCCCGACCCCACCTTGGGGCCCACTTCACCACATTTCAACCTTGCTAGTCATAGAGGTTCCAACCCAGCACTTGGATGCTCTGGGAGCTCCAATGTGGGGGTCGGCCGACCCCCATATTGGCCCCACTTGCCTCCTGCTGGCCACCATTTGAATCACAATGGAGTCCTATGCTTGTAACAGTAGCTAAAGTTTGAAAAAGAGTGGTCCCTTGATCCTTTACTTTAGTCATAAGATGCTCCTTTCATCTTTGATTCTTTTGGGACCACTCCACTAGCTTAAATTCTGCAAAGTGGTCACCTAGGCATGCTTGAGTGCTCCCATGGTCCATAGGAATCACTTTAGACATGTCTCCACTTTTGCCATTCATCTTTTACCTTTCACAAAGCACTAAAACAGGGAATCTCATAAACAATTTGAAAACTTTTGGTCCACACCTAGCCTTTACTTTTCCGGACAATCAATGACACAATGTTTAAAGTGGAGGAGGGGCTAGGATGGGGGTCGGCCGACCCCCATTTTGGACCATCTCTGCAAAATCTTGAAAGCATGCAGAATGGTTCCCTGTATAAAGCTAAACTCAAATTCAAAGTGCTTCTAGGGGGGGTCGGCCGACCCCTATATTGTGGGTCCACTACTTGCCCTTCTCCCCCTATAAATACCACAGCATTGTGAGCTCAACTCCACACCCAAAACCACCAGAACCATTTCGAGCTCACAATCCTTTCTCTTCTCTCTTTGTTACAAGCCATTTCTCAAGTTTAGTTTAGAAATAGTCATCAAAACAAAAACCCAAAAAGATTCCCCTTGCATAGTAGTAGTAGTAGGAGCTTGGTTTGCCTCACTTGTGTAGGAGGATGAAGAAGCATATCTTCGGCAAGTTCAAGAAAGCAAAGGGTGAGAGCTCTTCTCAAGGCTCTCACCGTGCTCATGGAAGGGAGGAAGAAGAAGGTTACCATGGGATGGTACCCTACGAGCCTCCATCAAGGATGAGAGAGCCCGAGAGCGGCCTCATGTTAAGCCAAGAAGAGTTGCAAAGGTACTACATCATCCGAGAGGGTCTCTTCCTACACACTAGCATCATCGATCCGGACCTTTTGGCCCGCACAAGTATGGATGTTGAACTCGATAAGGTGTTTAGAGCAATTGGTTGGAGTAGTTTTTGGCAAGTGCCTGAATTTGGAAAAGAATTGCTTGCTAAGGAATTTCTATGCACCCTAAAACTCACAAATAATGGAATATCTTTTCGCATGTGTGAGCAAGAACATCAATTAAATTGGAGTTTGCTAAACACTGCTTTAGGGTGTGAACATGAATGTGAACTTGATCTAGATCATGCCACTAGAATGTTCGATAAATTTAGATTCTGGAAAGCAATTTCTGGCTCTAATGATTGTTCAAATCCTACTCCCATTGAAATCCATAATCCAACCTTGCGCTTTCTTCACTTCTGGATCATGTGCACTCTATATCCTGGCATGGGAACTGATACTTTAATTGATGATGAACTTAAAATTCTCTATGCCATGGTTAGTAAAATCAAGGTCTCCCCTGTGAAACTGCTAGTGAACTATTGGCTTAACTCTATTGAGTATGGGAAGCCCATCTATTTCACATCCTTTATTACTCGAATAGCCGATACTTTTGGATTACTTGAATCAAATTATTTTGAAGACATTGGCTATGTTAGAGGAGTGGTAGATGAGAACTTCTTTATCAATGCTAACATGCTCATAAGAGATCCAAATGGTGAACTTAAAATGATTTATCCGGGCTATACAACCAAAATTCCTCTCCCATGTGCGAGGCGCCGGTTGTATGGGGTCCGCACACTTACCATTAGACTAGCCCGAGTGGCAAGTCCAGATGTTGCAGGGACACGCAGGGTGACAAGAAGGATGATGCAAGCCGCCCAGATGGAGCAAGGAGGATCCTCGCACCATGACGTTGAAGAGGGCGATGAAGCGATGTCAGTGGATGCTTCAGACTCCATGGGTCTACCTCCACAACGCACTCCACGCCCAAGGGACAGGGCTAGGCGTCACCAGCCCACAGGTATGGACAGTCTCATTAATGACATGGGCGAATTGCAGATTGGGCAAGAAGCAACATCGCAACTGGCGTTACAAAACGGCCAACATATCCGACGTGTGCGAGAGGAAGACGCACAACGCTGGGCCGGATGGTACCAGAATTTCCCGCCACCACAGTGAGCGAAGATCTAGCTTGGGGGAGATCCTCTCCCCCACTAAGGTAAGTATTCTATCCTATTTATTTTCATGCATTTTATCATTCTTACTTAAAAAAAAACAAATAAATATTTATTAGCATTTCCCTTTAGCATATATGCTTCATGTATGTTTATATCCCTCATGGAAATTATGACTAGTTGCTTGTTAATGTTTCTCTAGTGCCTAGTATACAACTTAGTATTTCTCTAAGTATGGATCACTTAGCTCACTTAAACTGCCATGAAACTAAAAACTTTGTGGGTTGCAAGTGCTAGAACTAAGTCTAAGTTGTTGTGGGACATGAGATAGTAAGACAAGAGCTACTATAATATTTTTCTAAGCATGCATGATTATCAGAGATTTATTCTTAAAATGATCAAAACCTTAATTGTTCCTCAATGGTGATGAATTCCTACCACAGCCATATCTACTTTACATAATTGCAACCTTTCCACATAAGCTATTTGCTTTGTGTTGAGTGTCGTCAAGTCTTGTTGACCCTTGTTAAGAGACTTTTCATGCTCCTAAGATCAAGATCACGTACACACCACATATATATATGCTGCTTCTACACTGGAAGTACGCAACCACATGTATTTCGCATCCACTAAATAGGTTGCTCCATACTCTAAATGTTAGAACATCTCTCTAAGCATTATTTGGTAAATGAGACATCAAAAGGGCTAGGCAAAATGAAATAAAAAGATGGACATGTGCAAGTCCACAGAAAAAGAAAATTGAGCACATGAAAGCTCATATATAAAAAAAAGAAGAAAAAAATGCTAGCCATGTCTCAATACATAGAGAGTCTATCAAATAAAGGAGCAACCTAGTCCACCATATATCACACTTGCACATCTTGATCTGGGAGTATGACACTTCTCTTCAAGGATCCGAGCTTTGACTTCGCAATACATGCAAAGTAAGTATGCTATCTCCTTTCATCCCTACCTTGAACTCCACATAAGCCTTTTAGAAATAGGATGAAATAGAGAAGGCAACTCTTACCATATGCCTTGGTGAGGAATCATACACCATTTGAGTAACATGAGAGAACCATAAGAGGAACATTTAAGCTTTCTTTTGAAAATATCACAAAACCTCTGATATGAATCTTGCTAAGAATGAGAAAGTTAGTGCTCAAGTCAAACTGTTCTGTCTCTCAACCACCTAAGACAAAGGAAAAGCCATAAGCCCCATAAGGGACTAAGGTAATAGGGGTAAGTTTACATAGCTAAATTTTTCATGCAAAGAGAAGAACTTTGTTGTACACATGGTACTCTTGAAATGTGAACATAGTAACAATACCTGATCCACCGAGGCTAAGTTTGATTGTTTGCTCGGGACGAGCAAAGGTTAAGCTTGGGGGATCTTGTTGACGGTGGATATACCATAGAAATCCACATACAAAACACCGTCAACATGCCTCGGTTGCAAGAGGAAACGACATGACATGAACATATTTTATCCATAACTAGTTCCACTTGTACTCTTAGCTTGTTTATGCAGGAACAACAAATTCAAGACATTATTTGACAAAGCCAACATCAGAATCATCAAGAGGAGATCGAGGGGACAACAGGTGACACCTTGGGCCCATAGGGAGGGGGTCGCCCGACCCCTCTTTGGTGGGACCCAGGTGTGCCACCTAGTCCACCGACATAAGGGACCCCTGTGGACACTGCTGGTGGGCCCAGAGGCCCAGAAGTGGGGTCGCCCGACCCCACATCAAAGGCGGTTCCAGGGTCGGTGGCCTCCCACCGACCTTCCCCACATGTCCCACATGTTGATTTGCCCCTGCCGTTGATCAAATGGCGGTTGTGAGGTCGGTTTGATCCAAGGGTGGAGAGAAGATGTCACGCGGATCGATGACGTGGCGATGGAGTAACCCCTACTCCATCTCCCTCTATAAAAGGCAGCCTCCATCCTTCATTTCAAGTGTGCAATTCCAAGGCCAAGTGCATTACAAGTTCCAAGCATACAAGTAGAGTAGTAGTTAGTCTAGAGTGGGAGTTAGAGTCGAGTCGAGCGAAGCTCGGGGTCTCCGGAGTCGTCTTCTGGAGAGTCTGGTATAGCTCTTGTACCTTTCTACTTTTGTAAGACTTTCCTTTTATTGATATATTATTCTTACTTTACTTTACTGAGTTCTTACTTAGTGCAAGTCTTTTAGTCTTGTTGTGCATTTACTTTAGTAATATAGTTGTCTTAGTGAAGTTAGTGACCTGTAACCACTCCTGTGTGTGCATCATCGTCCTATCTTGTATAGGAGCTCTAGCTAGCTGCAACTAGTTAGCGTTGTAGGATTAAGTGTGAGCGTGGTGCTCATACTTAAGATTACCTTTGATTACCGCTGGCTTGAACGGAAAGTAGGAGCGCACTCCCTAGTAGGTGACAGATCGTGGGCGGCATTAGGTTCTCCTCACGTACAGGCTAGTTCTTAAAAGGTAAGGCGTCCATAAGCCCAATAGTCGCTTTCGGTAAGGGGTTAGGTGAAAAACCTTCTAAGCGTCTTACCAGCTCGGCTATCCCTCGCACACAGTTAGTAAGGCTCTAGCGTAGTTAAGGCAATTATCTATTAAAGTAAGTCACAGAAGTTAAGTTAGATACATAGGAGTCCTTTACTCACTCGTTGTCCTCCCACCTAGCTAACTCTACCATTTACCTTTAGCATAGGACCTTGGATTCACCACTACCCTTCCTATTCGTTATTTACCACCCTTATTCACTAGTTGATACTAGATAACTCAAGGAATCTCATTCCCCTTTTTGTTAAACACACTTAGCCGCTTTCCCTTGGGAAAATATAAATTACGATACCTTGGAATACTCCTTGGTGAAGTGCTACAGCGGTACATTCTGTGCACTTGCGGAATTATCCAATAGTAAATAGAGTTACCCTACCAGGGCACTTCTGGCGCCGTCGCCGATATCCGGTGGTTGCGTTAAGAAGTGTCAACACGAAGCTGCCCGCGTGACGCTTGGGCTCTGGGGCCTCAGCGGCCAGGGCCTCGAGCTTCGAGGCGAGCTTGGTGGAGTTCTCGACAGCTTCCCCATACTCGACGCACTCGACGTCGCACTCATACGCGCGCTCGTAGGAGGAGCTGACGGTGATGACGCCCTTGGGTTCGGGCATCTTTAGCTTCAAGTAGGTGTAGTTGGGGATAGCCATAAACTTGGCGTAACCCGGGCGCCCGATGATGGCGTGGTACGTGCCTCGGAATCCCACCACCTCAAAGGTGAGGGTCTCCTTTCTAAAATTGGCCGCCGTGCCAAAGCAGACCGGTAGGTCGATTCGACATACTGGCAACGCCTTCTTTCTAGGTACGACACCATGGAAGCCGTCAGCGCTTGGTTGGAGCTGCGCCCTGTTGATGCCGAGAAGGTCGAGGGTCTCGAGGTAGATGATGTTTAGGTGCTGCCGCCGTCCATCAACACCTTCGAGAGTCTAGTGTTGACGATGATGGTGTCGACGACGAGCGAGTAGACGCCAGGGGCGACTACCTTGTCGGGGTGGTCGTCTCGATCGAAGGTGATGGGGGTGTTTGACCAATTGAGGTACTGGGGCACTGCCATCCTTGTTGCAAAGACCTCGCGGCGCTCCCTCTTGTGCTGCCTTGCGGGTAGCTGCGTCGAGGGTCCACTGTAGATTATGTAGCAGTCGTGGACGGCTGGGAAACCTTCATCGTCTTTGTCGTCCCCCTTGTCGCCGTTCTTCTCATTCTTCTGGTCGTCCTTTTTGAACCTCAGGCCATCGAAGTGCTTCTTCAGCATAAGGCAGTCCTCGAGCTTGTGGTTTGCCCCTACCTTATGGTAAGGGTAGGGCTCCTTTATCATCTTGTCGAAGATGGCCCCTTCAGGGGGGCCTCGTGGTCGTTTTTGATCCATGGTGGCAACGAGGTCGTCGTCGAGGGCCTCCCGTTGGAAAGGCCGTGCTTTCTTCTTTTTTTTGTTCTTCTTGGGTCCTCGACTGGGGCATTCGTCATCATCGGCGGGCGACTTGCCTTTGCTTCCTTTGTAGTTGAAGAAGGCGCCGACCGCTTCTTCCCATACAGTGTAGTTTGCCACTACGTCCATCAGCTCATCGACGGTCTGAGGGAGATTTCGGCCTAACTCCCACACCAAATCTCGACTTGTGGTGCCTGAGACAAAGGCCAGGATGACGTCGTGGTCTGGGATGTGCAGCAGCTCGGTGCGTTGCTTCGAGAAGCGTCGAGCATACTCTCGGAGAGTTTCTCCTGACATCTGCTTGCACTTGCTGAGGTCCCCCGAGTTGCTGGGCCGTATGTAGGTCCCTTTGAAGTTGCCCTCGAACACTCTGACCAGATCGACCCAGTCGTGGATCTGGTTGGCAGGGAGTTCCTCGAGCCATCTACGGGCAGTGTCGGAGAGAAAGATCGGCAACTGCCGGATGATTGCTCGATCGTCTCCTCGAGCGCCACCCAATTGACAGGCTAACCGAAAGTCTGCCAACCACAGCTCTGGCTTGGTCTCGCCGTTGTATTTAGCGTTGCTGGTCGGGGGTCGAAACGGGCTGGGCAGCGGCGTGCTGCGGATTGCTCCACTGAATACCCGAGGGCCTAGTGGTTCCAGGGCCATCCGGTCCTCGTCGCTGTCGTATCTCCCGCCACGGTGGGCGCTCTAGCCACGCTCTTCTACGTCCCCATATCGACGGCGACGATTTTCGTCGATGTCACGTCATGCGTCGTGTCGTCGCTGATTTTAAACGGGGTGGTTGTGGATGAGTGCTGTCTTTTTCCCTCGAGGGGGCGGCTGCTGATGGACCGACACCTCCTTTTCGGTCTAGGCTTCCTCATCACGCTTCTCCATGGCTGCTCCTCGACGTCGAGAGGCCGAGCTCTCGGCCTGCTAAACTGCCGCCACTTGGAGCAGAGTTTGCACCTCGTCTCGAATGCGTCGCGCTTGGGAGTTCGATGTTTCAGGAATGTTGCGTAGCAGCATTGTCGCCGCCATGACGTTCTGGCCTGCTCGAGTGAAACAGCTGATGGGTTGCTCAGGTTCCCCGTCTCCGACGATCTGCCGATGTACCTCTCGAGCCCGTCTACGGACACTCCCGCCAGGCGGGTAAGGCTAGTCCTGTTTGAGGATCTGCTCAAGCAGGACAAGACGCTCGCGATCTTCGTCGAGCTTCGCTTTGAGCTCTCGTAGCTGCACAAGTTGCACGGCTCTGTCTTCTTGTGGAGGGGGGTCGACCTATCCGTCGTTCCCAGGCATCCTGGGGTCTTCCCTTGCCGCGGGGGCTCGACCGCCAGCAACGGCGTCCTTTGTCTCATCGGTAGTTTCTACCACCCTGTCGATATGGAAACATTCCCTAGTAGGGTCGTAGCTGTCGAACTCAGAGTCGGAGTCCGGCTCAGTGGCGTAGAAGCATCCACGTCCCTCCTCCAGCAGCCGTTGCCTGAGTGAGGTGATTTTGTATCGCCCAGACCCTAAGCGACGAAGGCCTCGTACCTGAATGAAGTCCGGCAGCTCGGACGTCTGTTGCTGTGCTCCGGTGTCTCGTGGGAGGACCATTGGTCTCTCCACATACGTCTGGGCGTTCGGACAAATCGCGTTGGCGAGCGATGTCGCGGCATTGTCCAGACCGAACGGCAACGCTCTTCTTGGGGCGAATAGCCCATGTGGAATTAGCGTTGCGTCCGGCGAGAGTGCGCGGGATGCGCCATCTCCCATCGTCGTCGTGCGATCCTTGTGGCGTTGGGTCGTCATACCCGCGGTTTCAGCACGCGGGGCCGTCGGCTCCTGCGTCAAGACCCGCCTGGCACGAGCTGGCGATCGGGAGGAGGCAGAGGCGTGGTGGTGGCGCTGTCCGCGCATCTTCTTGGGTGGGGAGGCATGGTGGCAAGGCCGTCTCGGAGCCCTCGGTCGTGTGGGCGCAATGCGAGCTCCTTTCGGTCCTTTGACCGAGAGCAGGATCATGTCGTAGCCGAAATCGGTGGACATGAACTCGAGGCTCCGGAACCAAATCACCGTGGAGCGCGGAATCGGCGAAATGGGAGTAGCCATCTGGAAAGTAGTGGGAAATTGGTGAAAAAACACGCAGGGCCCCTACCTGGTGCGCCAACTGACGGTGTTTTCCCCCCGGGGGGTCACACCAACGAGTGAAACTTGTACGCGTGCTCCCCTTTCTAGATGGTGATGCAAGAAAAGACACAAAGATTTATCCTGGTTCGGGCAAGAGAAGGCCCTACGTCCAGTGGTGGAGGAGAGTTTGTATTATCTTGCACCTAAGTGATTGTACAGGGGTGAATACAGGCGTGGTATGAACTGGGATGGATTGAGGTAGCTCTACTACGTATGTCTTGTGTTGTGTCGCGTCCCCTATATCCGCTCCCGGACCTCCCCTTTTATAGTTCAAGAAGAGGTCTAGGGTACATGTATAGGCGATAGATTAGGGGTCGATAGAGGTATGGCACGCTGACCTACTCGAGGCCTCCGTACCGGCGTGGCCTCGAGCCGTCTTGTCCTGGTACTTTGATGATGATTACGCATGCCCCTGAATCCTGCTCCTGTGCGCCGTCCTGGATTGGTTTATCTGTTGCATGCTTGTACGTCGTGGTAAAAGCTACATCCGAGTGGTTGAGGTGCTGTCATTCGTCGCCCGACCCTTCCTCAAGAAGGATACATGCCTACTCGAGGGTCGGGTGCCGTGTAACGCCTCGCTGGCCAGAGCGCTGACCTTGGGTGTCTCGAGGGGGGTCTTGATTGGATGTTCTGACCCACTCCCTGCGCCCTACCATGTTCTGGCTTGTTTGGTGGGGAAGGCTGCAAAGAGAACGACAGGACCGGTGCTTGTTCTCTATCACGCTTCCTGTGACTAACGGGTTAGGTGAGAACACGGCAGGCGCATTAAATGCCCTAGTTCCCATGCCCGTGTCAGGCAGCGGACGGCGTCCTTGCGGTCGAGGCCCCCTGATTCGTTTTAGCCTGTTTCCGTATTCAACGGTAGCCGGCGCTCGAGCCCTAGTCAATTCGTAGGACGCTCTTTCCGTGTTCGTGGCTACGGTCGTCGAGGACCGTGCGTACAACTGGGCGTCGAGTCAGAGGCCTCGACTTTTGTACGGATGCTCCTGATATGCACATCAGTTAGGGTACCCCTTACTGATAACCTTGACAGATCTCCTCGCCAATGACCTTGCATTTCTCTTCGTCGAAGCGACACAATCATTGCTTCACTGGCTTTGAACCGGCTCGAATCTCCAAGGAGTGCTCGGCGATTTCCCTCGGTATGCCAGGAATGTCCGAAGGTCTCCATGCAAACATATCAGCGTTCGCACTGAGAAAGTCATCGAGCACGGCTTCCTATTTGGGGTCGAGGTCGGTGCTGATCATCAACGCCTTGTCGTCACAGCCGTTGGGGTCGAGCGGGATCTTCTTCATGCCTTCCGCCGGTCCGAAGCTGCCCACATGACATTTGGGCTCTGGAGCCTCAGTGGCAAGAGCCTCGAGCTTCGAGGCGAGTTTGGTAGAGTTCTCAACAACTTCTCCATGATCAACGCATTTGACGTCACACTCGTCCGCGTGCTCGTAGGAGGAGGTGACGGTGATGACTCTCTTGGGCCCGGGCATCTTCATCTTCAGGTAGGTGTAGTTGGGGATAGCCATGAACTTGGCGTAGCCCAGACATCCGATGATGGCGTGGTATGTGCCGCAAAATCCCACCACTTCAAAGGTGAGAGTTTCCTTTCTAAAGATGGCCGCCGTGCCGAAATAGACTGGCAGGTCGATTCGACCTACCGGCAACGCCATCTTTCCCGGCATGACGCCACGGAAGCCGCCTGCGCTTGGCTGGAGCTGCGCCCTTTTGATGCCGAGGAGGTCGAGGGTCTCGAGGTAATTATCTTTAGGCTACTGCCGCCATCCATCAATACTTTTGAGAGCCTGGTGTTGACGATGATGGGATCGACGACAAGTGGGTAGACGCCGGGAGCGACCACCATGTCGGGATGGTCGTCGCGGTCGAAGGTGATGGGCATGTTCGACCAGTTGAGATACTGGGGCACCGCCATCCTCACTGCAAAGACCTCGCGGTGCTCCCTCGTGCGTTGGCTTGCGGTGAGCTACGTCGAGGGTCCACCTTATTGTCACTCTTGTCTTTTCTTTGGTCATCCTTCTTCAGCCCCAGGCTGCCGAATTATTTTTTTAGCATGCGACAGTTCTCGAGCTTGTGGTTCGTTCCTCCCTTGTGATAAGGGCAGGGCTCCTTGAGCATTTTGTTAAAGACAGCCCCCTCTGGGGGACCTCGAGGCTTTTTGCGATCTACGGCAGTGATGAAGTCATCGTCGAGAGCCTCTCGCTTGAACGGTCCTGCTTTCTTCTTCTTCTTTCCTTTCTTAGACCCTCTGCTGGGGCCCTCGTCATGGTCTACTGGTGCTTTCCCTTCGCTTCCCTCTGCTGGGGCCCTCGTCTGAGGCCGGTTTCGACCCAGTTTCCGTAACAGGTCCTTGCATGTGGTGCCTGAGACAAAGGCCAAAATGACGTCGTGGTCGGGGATGTGCGGGAGCTTAGTGTGCTGCTTTGAGAAGTGTCGAGCGTACTCTTGGAGAGTTTCTCCTGATTTCTGCTTACACTGGCTGAGGTCCCATGAGTTTTCGGGTCGTATGTAGGTCCCTTTGAAGTTGCCTTCGAATACACGGACCAAATCGGTCCAGTCATGAATCTGGTTGGCGGGGAGTTCCTCGAGCCATCTGCGGGCGGTGTCGGAGAGGAAGAGCGGTAATTGGTGAATTGTTGACGGTCCTTAATGCTCACATTTAACTGTCAACTAATCATGGAAAAGGATCTAAATGGAACCAACACCTAGATTTAGGGTTTTATCTGACAGAATTCCACGAGTTATGGTGTTTGTCTATTTCTGTAGGGGGTTATCAGGAAATACGGAAGAAAGGCCCACACGTCGGGTTTACATAGAGATATTAATGTGCCACACAATTTTTTATCATCTAGAAGACTCCAGAAGCCACGGGACCGAAGTGGAGGCCGAGAGGACTCAGGGACAGGGTGCCCGCCCTCCTTTCCTGGGCGCCCGCCCTCAACCACAGTCCAATCAGGACTCTCTTTTGGGATATTGCTCCACCGACCTAAAGGATCAAGGATAACCGTTCAATTAATATCGGTTTGATCCAACGGCCCAGATTCACTTGAAGGGACTATAAAACAAGACCCCCTGGCCCCTGGAGATCATACCTCTTCTACAGAATCAAAGTTAGGGTTTCAATTCTTCATCCAAGTAGATAGGATCCCTCTAGTTCTTCTAGTTCTACCTCTAGTTCATCTAGATCTAGTTCTAGTTCATCTAGTTATAGTTCTAGTTCCTCCAGTTCTAGTTCTAGTTAGTTCTAGTTGTAATCTAGAAATATGGAGAGAGAAGAGGAGAGCGGAGGAGGAGCCGGATCTGTCGGATCTTCCTCAACATTGTACTTTTGCTACAACTAGTTCGTTCTTCATCATTCTCCAGGTTCTTCAATTCATAATTCCTGAGTTCTCTAATTACTTTTATTTACATTCAAGTTATTTATTGGATTCCTGCTTGCCTCAAGTTCTCTAGTCTTTATAACGCAAGAGTAGTAATTAATAGATTAGACGTGGTGTTTAGTCTTGCAATTACCTAGAATTGCACCCAATCCTGCGGATTGTTGTGGTAGCCTTAGGGTAGTGACAGCCCTAACGGTCGACGTATTCCACCTCGTTCGGATCGGTGTTTGTAGGACCGTAGTCAGACCTTCCTAGCCCCCTTCTCATCTCTTTCTGTGCTTAGTGCTCTGATGTCCTGATATAAATAATCTTTGAAGTAATTCTTGATTCTTAGAACAACTAGAGAACTCTCAGGAAACTTCCTCTCTTCCCACCAAAAATAATTATATAGTTATCCTTGGTCGATCTTGATTCTTAATTAGTACACTCACGTTCTCTTTGGAAAATTGATACTATGGAATACTCCCGGGTGAAAGCTACATCGGTATCCGCACGCTTGCGGATTTTTCTGTTTGCGTTTAAAATACCCAACATGCTTTCTGGCGCCGTTGCCGGGGAACGGTAGCTATGCTAGTTTCGAACCAAGTTGTCTGTGTATCCTTTTTATTTTCCTTTTTTACCACACTCACCTTATCATTTTCACCATACCACATGGATTTCACTCTAAGCATTAATGAGCATGGAATTTATTTCATAGCCACTTCATTTACTCCATGCTCATATGCAACATCTTCCCAATCCATTGGTTTTTCCAACATCACCACATTTGAGATCTCCAACCCCCTCATCCTTTCTATTTATAAAAACTTTAAAAGGGCGGTTGTCGATGCATATGTCTATATTAAATATTGCATATCTCGTTGAGTTGATCTTGATATAGGTCAGCGTTGGAGGGGAAACCACTTCGTCGACATAAATTGATGGTTTCCCAAGGACAAGCTTAGTGTCCTAAAATAAGCACTGATCAGATCGTAACATGAGATTTGTATTATTTGCAACATTACCTTGTGTGTTGAGCATATAAGGATAATTGTAAAAATATTCCTTCGGGTATTCTTGTCACTAACCTTTCCAGGATTGGAGCAAGAAGATCGGATGAATGACAAGCACAAGGTATGTCCAACCAATCACCATACAACATTTAATTAAATTCATCCAAACTTGAATTTTGCAAAACTCAAGCTTGGGGGAATACTTCGCATAAAAACATCCTTTGCCATGTTGCTATGTTGGTTGTCCCTACCTTTGAGACATGCTCAATTTGTTAAACACTAATCATTCTACTTCATCTCCACTTGAGTAGATCTCTATAAATGCTCGCATGCTACCTCTATTTGCTTTAGTATATGTCTAGGTTTGGAGCAGTTTCATTTATCTCTTAATTAAGCTTGGTGCTTAGTTTAGGTATGATGATCTTACTTCTAAGGGGTTTTAAATTAAGCATGGTGCTTAGGTTAAAATGCCCTCCTAAATCAAATTAGACATGGTGTCTAGGTTGATTTTTGAGCCGATAGTATGCTATAGTAGATATTGGATATTTTGTTGGACTAACCCCTGCAGGAAAACTTTCAATATCGACCTGGGAAGTCATGAGATAAACTCACATTTGAGACAAAGAGAGAGACATATGAAGTTTAACAATTTACACAATGAAGACATAGGTCATAAGAGATGGTCCATGGAGGGTGCCACAAACACATTGCACAACCGCTAAGAAAGGAAAGCTTCCACAAGGTGATACTGTACCATCACTCTTCAAGTAAGGTAACATCTTAAGGTACTTGACTATCACTTTTATAAGCTTCTCCTTGGTTCTAGCGTTCACATGAATAAAAGAGACAAACATGTATGATTTATAACTCCAAATTAACCAACCCAACTGATTCAACATGTTTAGTCCTTCCACCTTTGTGATCCCACACTCCTAATCTTATGAGCTAAAATGCTGCACACTCAATCTTTGGAAGATACATAAGTATAGATAGATTATCTTTCCATTAGGTTGAGCGATCTGATCTAACAAATGTTTTAAATACTACACTCATAATCTTATTATCCATCAACTTTGTCTTGCTCCCTATGCTTAAGGTTAGAGAAGAACAAATACACTTTTGGTTCTGTTAGTGTTTTCCACCAACAGGGCCCATGCACTTGATCTCTGCCTTGTCTATGAGCAGGTACACTTCGAGTAAAATATGAAGGACGTTTACAACTCCCAGACTCCACCTAGTGAAGAACCTAGATCTACTAGAACAAACACACTGGAGATGCTTGAGGATGTAACTAGTGGAGCAACCCCGTTGTGGAAGTAATTACTGACCTTCTGCCGGTCAAGTGAGACAATCCAGGACATCCCGTCATCCCGATCTCCATCGACATGGTGGACTTCCCAGAAGCACTCTACGACTTTGGCTCCAGCGTCAACATTATACCCAGGGGAGGCCATTCCTGAACACCTCGGGAGCTGTCATCTACGCTAGTGCTGCCAAGATCAGTTTCTACATCAAGGGTAGGACAGAGACGTTTTCCTTCAAGAACAAGACTACACAAATCTTAGAGCAATCCTGACATGAACCAAGGAAAGGACCAACAGGAGGAACAGGAACAAGCAAATGTGGATCAAGTCAGCTAAGACGGTCACTGCAGTTCAAGGAGGTCAAGACCGTCGACTTAAGTCACCGTTCCTGATCAAAAAGATGACCCAGTCACCTATCAGTTCCTATTCGGAACCATACCTCCAAAACCGACATACATTCAGCTCCAGATGGCCGATCAGACATTCTGAATGGTTGAAGGTTATTGACATGGGAGAAGACGAGGACAATCCACCCATCATCTTTGGGAGACAGTTCCTCAGCACCGTTAAAGCAATCATCTACATTGGAACCAGAGAAGTCCACATGCACTTCACCTTTGAGAAGGTACGCCACTGTTTTACTGACCCTAACTATATAGTTGAAGACTCTAAGCAGGTCAGGACAAGAAGAAGATGACGCAACCGCAACCAGAGGAGGCAAATCATCAAGGACGGATGGGCAGACTACGAAGGAGAAGTTGTAAGGTCTGAAGACATACAACTTGAACAGAACTATCCTGAGGAGACCATAGCACCGAGTCAGGTGTGTAGAGAGAAGATAGTTATACATGAAGAGCAGGTGCTGCCGGAACCACCGACTACGCCATCCAGCAAATCCCAGGATGATTGAGAAAATGGAGAGTCCCGTTCGGAGGATTTAAAAACACCGAACACCTTACCAAGAGGTAAACTTGGTAGTTATCCTTTCCCTTTCAATTTTTTAAAACAGTTTGCTTAGTTAAACATATTCATGCTATCTTGAAAAGAAAATAAATATTTTAAAAAAATAGTAAGCCCCATGTGAGTATGCTCATGGTATAAAACCCATAAGTACATTCACTGTGGTGGCAAAAAAATAAAATAAATATATTCCTGTCCTATAAAAATAAAATTATAAAAATAAATGATCCTATTAAGAGAGTAACATTTATCGAGGAGGCTCAACATGATAAAGGCTAGATACTTATGCTAACACTTGACCAGTTCCACAAAGCTTTGTTGTCTATTTGAGATCCACAAAATTCAAGGATCAAAGAAGACTAACAGACGGAGGACATCCTAATCGCTGTCAGGGTGCTGCCAACATTCAAATACACCTCCACCACCTGCTAGCTACATCAGAAGAAATTACGTCAAAATCCAGCTTGGGGGAGAGCACCCCCATTTATCCAGCTAAGTAATCTACTCACATTTATACTTTACTCTAATAATAAAAAGATGCATAATCATAAAAACCCAAATAAAGATTTTGTGCTTATATATATATATATCATTGCTTAGTTTGCTAAATAAATGAATAAACAATGTTTGCTATGAACCCTCATGATAAGCTCTCACATGGAAATGATGAATAGTTGCTCTGCCATGACTAGTTCTCAAAATTGAAATCTCTCTCAAGTTTAGGCATGACTGGTACTAATTAAGATCTGCTCTAAACCTGAACTTGTGGGAAGAGTACTTGATCTAAAGTCTAAGTTGTTAACGGATATGATATGGGAAGGTTGAGCTGCTGTTTATCTATTCCAAGAGATGCTAGAATTCTGGAGAATTTTATCTTTGAAAATCTTTAAAATATTGCATGATAAGTTCCTGTATGATGAGAGTTTAAATACCTACCACAGCCATATATACATGCTTGCTAGACCTTGAGCCACACATTTACTTTTTACTGCTTATGAGCATTGAGTGTGGTCAAGCTGTGTAGACCCTTAGGAGCTTGTCATGTGGTTAAAATCAAGATTCACTTGCACGTTCACTCATACATGCTGCTTCTACACCGGAAAGTACCATCCACATATTTCCACCCATTTCCATCTCCACAACCACCCAAAAGTATTCTACTCCTAATCCGGGAGAGAATAGCCAAAAATATTTTTGTTTTTCCCCTGTGAAATAAATGCTCAAGTTATCTTGTTACTATCACTTGCTACATTATTTAAAGAGGTGAGTGCTCTAAAAAAAGAGAAGAAGACACGAGGAAATAAAAAGGGGCAAGTGCCCGGAACCTCGAAAGAAAAGAAAAAGTGAGACGAGAGGTAAAAATGGACAAGTGTCCGACAGTAGAATTAGGGGTACAAGATACCCACCTGAGAGAAAAAAGAAGAGAGAAAATATAGAGCATCTCATTCTCCTCAAAAAGTTTCAAAAGAGCAAGAAAGGTATGTATCCCCTGAAAAGAGCAAAAGTAGAATTAGACTTTCACCATTGTTAACACCATCATCACCATACACCATACATTCGCAACACATGCACATCTTGATTTGACTTATTGACTTGTTTCTCTAGATCCATGGTTTGACTATGCAATAAATGTCTTGTAAGTATGTATTAGCTGTCTCCCACCTATGAGCTCCAGATATCAAAAGCATTATTAGAGTAGGGTGAGAGAGAAAGCAATGCCACTATGCCTCATACCAAAAATACCACATACTTTGAGAGAAGGCATACACTATTACTGCCTTAGTAAGGATCTAGAAATACCACAAAAGAGAGACTAGAGAGAGTCATACAAGGAATCTCTGAGTTTTATTTAAAAGTCTGCAAAAACTCCAGAGCTATATTTAATCGAAGAACAAGAGACATGGTGCTTGACTAGACCGTTCTATCTTTTAACTGCTCAAGACACAAGTGACGGTTACAAGCCCCATGGTGGAAGGTAAAATGAGTAAGTTTAGATCTTAACAATTTACCCTAACCTAGACATGAGATCTTGTTTGAACGCATGTGTATCTTGAAGGCATGAAACCACTGCAGAAACTTTTGAGTTCATCTTTGCTCAGGGACGAGCAAAGGTTAAGCTTGGGGGAGCTTGCTGACGGTCCTTAATGCTCACATTTAACTGTCAACTAATCATGGTAAAGGATCTAAATGGAACCAACACCTAGACTTAGGGTTTTATCTGACAGAATTCCACGAGTTTTGGTGTTTGTCTATTTCTGTAGGGGGTTATCAGGAAATACGGAAGAAAGGCCCAAACGTCGGGTTTACATAGAGATATTAATGTGCCGCACAATTTTCTATCATCTAGAAGACTCCAGAAGCCACGGGACCGAAGCGGAGGCCGAGAGGACTCAGGGACAGGGCGCCTGCCCTCCTTTCCTAGGCGCCCGCCCTCAACCAGAGTCCAATCAGGACTCTCTTTCGGGATATTGCTCCACCGACCTAAAGGATCAAGGATAACCATTCAATCAATGTCGGTTTGATCCGACGGCCCAGATTCATCTGAAAAGACTATATAAGCAAGGCCCCATGGCCCCTAGAGAGCATACCTCTTCTACAGAATCAAATTTAGGGTTTCAATTCTTCATCCAAGTAGAGAGGATCCCTCTAGTTCTTCTAGTTCTACCTCTAGTTCATCTAGATCTAGTTGTAGTACATCTAGTTCTAGTTCTAGTTCCTCTAGTTCTAGTTCTAGTTAGTTCTAGTTGTAATCTAGAAATAGGGAGAGAGAAGAGGAGAGCGGAGGAGGAGCCGGATCTGTCGGATCTTCCTCAACATTGTACTTTTGCAGCAACTGGTTCGTTCTTCATCGTTCTCCAGGTTCTTCAATTCATAATTCCTGAGTTCCCTAATTACTTTTATTTACATTCAAGTTATTTATTGGATTCCCGCTTGCATCAAGTGCTCTAGTCTTTATAACGCTAGAGTAGTAATTAATAGATTAAACGTGGTGTTTAGTCTTGCAATTACCTGGAATTGCACCCAATCCTGCGGATTGTTGTGGTAGCCTTAGGGTAGTGACAGCCCTAACGGTCGATGTATTCCACCTCGTTCGGATCAGTGTTTGCAGGACCGTAGTCAGACCTTCCAAGCTCCCTTCTCATCTCTTTCTGTGGTTAGTGCTCTGATGTCCCGATATAAATAATCTTTGAAGTAATTCCTAATTCTTAGATCAACTAGAGAACTCTTAGGAAACTTCCTCTCTTCCCACCAAAAATAATTATATAATTATCCTTGGGCGATCTTGATTCTTAATTAGTACACTCACGTTCTCTGTGGAAAATCGATACTCTGGAATACTCCCGGGTGAAAGCTACATCGGTATCCGTGCGCTTGCGGATTTTTCTGTTTGCGTTTAAAATACCCAACACGAATGATGGCTCGATTGTCTCCTCGAGCTCCTCCCAACTGGCATGCTAGCCGGAAGTCTGCCAGCCACAGCTCTGGCTTTGTTTCACCGTTGTATTTGGCAATGCCTGTCGGGGGTCGAAATAGGCTTGGCAGTGGCGTGCTGCGCATTGTTCTGCTGAAGACTCGAGGGCCTTGTGGCTCTGGAGCCATTCGGTCCTCGTCGCTGTCGTATCGTCCACCGCAGTGGGCACTGTAGCCGCGCTCCTCTGCATCCCCATGACAACGGCGATGACACTCGTTGATGTCATGTCGAGCGTCGTGTCGCCGTTGATTATCGACGAGGTGCTCTTGGACAGGCACTATTTTCCTTCCTCGAGGGGGTGGTCCTTGATGAACCGACACCTCCCTCTTGTTTCGGGCTGGCTCAATGCGTTTCTCCGTGGCTGCCCCTCGACATCGAGAGGCTGAGCTCTCCGCTTGCTGGGCTGCTGCCACTTGGGGCAGAGTCTGCACCTCGTCTCGAATGCGCCGTGCCTGGGAGTTCGAGGGCTCAGGCATGTTACGCAGCAGCATGGTTGCCGCCACAACGTTCTGGCCTACTCGAGGGAAGTGGCTGACGGGTGGCTTTGGCACCTTGTCCCCAACGATTTGTTGGTACACTTCTCAAGCACGACCACGCGCGCCTCCGGCGTGTGGATGCGGTTGGTCTCGCTCGAGGGCTCGCTCGAGTTGGGCGAGGCGTTCGCGGTCCTTATCGAGCTTGGCTTTGAGCTCCCGTAATTGAGCGAGCTGTGCAGCTTTGTCGTCCTGTGCTGGAGGGTTGATGTGTCCGTCGTTCCCAGGTGTCTTGGGATCTTCTCTTGCTACGGGGGCTCGGCCACCGGTGATGGCATCTTGCGTGTCGTCAGTGGTTGCCACTTCCCCGTCGATGTTGAAGCACTCCCTTGTAGGGTCATAGCTGTCGGATTCAGAGTCGGGATCTAGTTCAGCGGCATAGAAACATCCACGCCCCTCCTCCGCCAACCGCTGTCTGAGCGAGGTGATGGTGTATCGCCCGGGTCCTATGCATCGGAGGCTCCATACCCGGGAAAAATCCGACAGCTCGGCCGCCCGTTGGGCTTGTTGCTTTGTCTCAGTGTTGCACGGGATGACCTGTGGTCACTCCACGTAAGTCTTGGCATCTAGGCATATTGCCATAGCGAGCGACGTCACGGTATTGTCTAGACCAAACAGGTGCGCTTTCCTCAAAGCGAACAACCCGTGCGGTAGCAGCGTCGTCGAGGGCGAGAGGGGATGTCGACTCCTGCACCACCGCTCGCTTGGCACGAGTCGACGACCGTGAAGCAGCAGAGGGGTGGTGGCGGTGCTGTCCACGCCTCTTCTTGGGCGGGGAGGCGTGGTGGTGAGGCCGTCTCGGGGCCTTCGATCGTGCGGGTGCAACGCGAGCTCCTCCTGGTCCTTTGACCGAGAGCAGGATCATGTCGTAGCCAAAACCGGTGGACATGAACTCGAGGCACCCAAACCAAATCACCGTGGAGCGTGGGATCGGCGAAACGAGAGTGGCCATCTGGAAGGAGATGGGAAGTCGGTGGAAAACACGCAGGACCCGTACCTGGCGCGCCAACTATCGTTGTTTTGCCCATAGGGGGTCACACTAACGAGTAAACTTGTATGCATGTTCCCTCTCCCAGATGGTGATGCAAGAATGGCACAGAGGTTTATCCCAGTTCGGGCAAGAGAAGGCCCTACGTCCAGCGGGGGGATGTTTTCTATTATCTTGCACCTAAGTGCTTGTACAGGGGTGAATACAGGCGTGTGTTGCTGAGGATTCTGAGTCCTGGACGGCAGTGATGTATGGGTAGTTGTTCTACATGTAATGTTCTGCGTATTCCTTCCTCAGCCTCCCCTTTTATAGTTCCAAGGGGAGACCTAGGTTACATGGCGTACGTAATATAATAAGGCTCGATAGGGGCGTGGTGCGCTGACCTACTCGAGGCCTTCGTACCGGCGTGGCCTCGAGCCGTCTCGTTATTGGGTACTTTGGTGATGATTGCGCATGCTGCTGATTTTGGCTCCTATGCATCACCTCGGATTGACCTAAGCGTGGCACGCCTGTACGTCGTGGCAGTAGTCACATCCAGGGCGGTTGAAGCGCTGACTTTCATCGCCTGACTTTTCCCTAGAAAGGAACGTGTTCGCTCGAGGGTCCGGCACTGCGTATGGCTTCGTTGAGCGGCGCGCTGACCTTGGGTGCCTCGAGGGACACCGCGACGCGACATCTCATCTGTCGCACTGTGCTCGGCTGTACTTTTGCTCATTCAGGGGATAAAGCTGCGAAAAGCGGAGATTGGACGGGTGCTTGTCCCCTATCACGTTTCCCGTGACTGTCGGGTTAGGTGAGAGCATGGCAGGCACATTAAATGCCTTGGCTCCCGTACACACGACAGGCGGCGGACGACGCCTTTGCGCTTGAGGCCTGTCGATTCGCCCGAGCCACTTCCGTATTCGACGGTTGTTGTTTAATCGAGCCTCCGTCGATTTGCACGATCCTATTTCCATGTTCGAGGCTACGGTTAACATCGAGATTTGCGGATCGCGCGTGTAAGCGGGGGCGTCGAGTTAGGGCCTTGACTTATGTGGGGGCCCTTTCGTTACGAGCGTTGGTTGGGATACCCCTTACTGACACCCACGACATGGCTGGAGCAAATTCGCTCTCCTGTGATAAGCTTCCCAATAAAATTCTTTCTTTTTCGGTGTCTAGCATGCAGATGGAATAGCCTTGTATTAGCATCGCCATCTTTGAGCCAACTGATCCTTGAGTGTAATCGAGCCATGGTGCGCTTCAGGGAAGCAAGGGCCAAGCTACGCTTCTTCAGAATTTTCTTGAACCAAAGTTCTCCAGGGGATAGCTGACGGTTGTTTTGAGCAATCTCAAATTGATGCAAGATTTCTCTTGCCAAAGCAAGCTGAAAATTAATTTGACCAACCGCCTTGGCACAACAACTCTTCAGCCCTTTGGAAACAGCTCTAAACTTTCTGTTTAGAGTTAAGAAAGGGCATGGAGTAGGAGGGATCGAAGTCCATGCTGAGGAGACAGCTTCCTGAAAGCCCTCAAGTTTAGTCCAGAAGGACTCAAAATGGAATTGGGGTCTTCCATGTTTACTGTCGTTGAGACCAAGTAGGAGCGGGCAATGATCATAATCCTCTAAAGCCATACTGGTGAGGTCGTTGTCCCGATCTTCACGACATAGGATAACTAGCTGAAGATCAGCCGATAACTTGCTGCAAGCAGCGAGGATAACTAGTGCAACCTGACGACACGCACAAGGAGCCAACCACCGTCTCTATACGGCAGCCGGAACCAAGGATTCGCCCAACCACACTCTCAAAGAATCAACCTACGCAACCTGAACTCGAGGATCAGGAGCATGGATTGGGTGCCGATGACGTGGCCACTTCTGTAATCTCCGCGAAGGAAAACAAAGAGCAAAGGGGTAGAGATCTCTCTCTGAATTTGTTAGCACACAGCTGAACAAAGTGGTTTGTATTCTCAATATCATAAGTCTCAGATTACAATGAATCTTAGGGGGTATTTATACTAGCAACAACCCTACTACATAGGTATGAAAACGAAATGGAGTTTCTGATGGAAGGCAATTTGAAAGGTCCCCTCAAAATGGATTCCAAAAGTGGCTTCGCATGACTGTTGGCCTCTAGAGCAGTTTCCAATAAACTGACCATAACTTTATATTGGGAAGTCCAAATAACGTGCGGTTTGTTGCAACGGAAAGTTAACTTGATAAGCTTTCACTCCATGTGCAGCATGTACCACGAAACCTGGTACATTGATACAGTTTTGCACGGCAACTTGAACTTCATGCAGACTGATGACTCGATGACCAGTGTCGACTAAAACAGGTCGGCAGCCTTACTGGCATTTCCAAACAGGTCGGCACCAGTGGAATTAGAAAGTAGACTCGAAGTGCTTTCCAACAAGTGCTCATGGGCCTTCATAGAATCTAGGAAGTGAAAGTTATGATGTTTTCTTTCAACTGGTCCGTTCTGCACCGCACTGGTCCGATCTGCCCTTCTTTCAACTGGTCCGTTCTGCACCGTGTTGTTCCAATCCTTGCGGTCCAGGTCACCTCCCTCCTCATGTGTATACCTAAGCACAAACAAAGTAGAACACTTAGGTAGTATAATATTCTCATTAACATTAATAGAACTCTCACAAAGTAGCGCGTTCACCTCTTGTTGTAGCTTCTTGGCTCGGCTACATGTAATTGCTCCATCAATGGCTTGGGCTGGTGCCGGCGTAGTCGGTGTAGAGGTTGGCGTGGAATTAGAGGGAGCATGCTTGGTTGGGATGTCCTCATCACATACTCTGAAGAAAACAGTTTGGAAATTTCTCCTCCCAATCAACAGAACACAGAACTCTATCCAATCTCACCAATGTAGGAGAGTTTTGCTGATTTGACCATGTGTGTTTTCGATCATGAAGGGGTATCTCTTTAAGGGCCAAGTCATTGATAAACCTCCTAAAACGACCCATCATTGCTCTATTATAATTGGCATTATTTTTGTCTTCATCCCTGTAGATTAGATTAAAATCTCCAGCCACCATCCATGGTCCCGGACAAGCTGCACGAATATCACGTAACTCCTGTAGAAACTGAATTTTTTCATCATTGCCTTGAGGCCCAAAAACACAAGTCAACCACCACGGCTGCCCGTTTACTGGGGAGAGCTGAACTGTTACACTATGATTATCAACACGCCGAGCTGTAGAAACTCCGATATGCCGTCTCCAGGCAATCAAGATTCCTCCACTAGCACCAATCGAGGGGGCGAAAGTGAAGTCTGAGAAATCTGAGCCTAACGCAGACAGTATAATTCTGCGCGACAATTCTGTGATCTTGGTTTCCTGAATACAAACAATATCCGACCAAGAAGAATCCACAAAAGAACGTACAGAGTCTTGCCTAGAGATAGAGTTCAGTCCCCTTACATTCCAAATCAAAATTTTTTCAGGATCCATAAACACAAGTTGAAGGACGACCACTCAGGCAGCAGACTGCTAACCCAACATTTCAGTATCCTGGAGTTGTGAATCTGACAATGGATGACCAAATAATTTTGCATAATCATCCAGAGCCTGTTGTTCAATACCTTCATTTTCTCCAATGATATCCAGAGACTGCATTGCCTTCTTCTTCGTTCTTCTACTCAAGTCATTCAGAGGGAATTCCACATCAGCCCCGGCGAGCCGACGACTGCGACGCGGTGTAACCCCAGACTTGTATCTTCGCTTGTTGATGATCAGCATCGGAAGTAGGGCATCCGTTCGCCGAGCGAGGCTATTGAAAAAAGCAGCTCGGGCTTCTGAACGCAAAGCACTCCCTGCAGGGGGCGGAGTAGCCAAGGGGACTGCAATGCTCGGCACTGTGGATTGCTGTTCAGGGTCCACTGGAGCGAAGCTGGAGAGGGCTGGAGACACCGGCGGGCTATGCCCTCCTAGGACAGCAGCCAGCGCCGCACTTGCACTAGGGGAGGAGACCGAGGGTGGAGCAGTTGCTGACGCTACCATCTCCCCGACCAGCAAGGGGCCAGGCCTTCCATCTTCTTCCAGGCACTGGGGTGGGGAGGTCCCGTGACGGCGGCTGGAGCATTTGTGCTGTCCTGAACGGAGGCGGCGCCTGGAGTAAACTCTGAGCCACGAAGTCGCAGTCTTGGGTTTGGGATTGTGTTCTGGAACGAGCGGCGATGCTACTGTTCATGGGGAGGCCGGGAAGACCATCGCCTCCACCTCTGTCGTTCGTGGGGAGGCCCAAAAGACCGTCGTCTCCACCTCCGTGGGAAAAGACAGGGGTGAGCATGGTGAGGCCGGGCATTCCGTTGCCCCATCACGGCCCAAGACACCCTGTGAATCCGAGACCACACCTAGGCCCAACTCTTCAAGCCCATTAGGAGCCGAAATGCTTACGGCCTCAACCATAAAGGACGCAAGCAAGGGTGAGGATACCAAAGGGGCCTGCATGCCCTACTCATTTCCATTGATTGCTAAAGGGTTACGCCAATTAAGGTTCTCCAAGCCGTTAACCACCTCCACCTCCTCTTTTCTGATGGTCTGCGACGCGCCGCATTGACGAGGACTCCTTAGGGGCTCCCGCACGACAACAGCAGGCGCTTGGGATGAAACAACAGCCGTCTAGTGTGAAGCATTTGATGCCGACGGGCCCCCACTCTCCTGGGCAGACGTGCGCCTCGCGCCATCACGGCTGATGTCCCCACCACCCACCGAACTAGGAGCAGAGTGTGGCGGCGAAGGAGTAGAAGAACGGCGTCGCTGCCGTGAAGAGCCATCCTGCCCACTGTCAGCTCCAACGCTATCTCCACTGGGAGGAGGGGTGCCAGGCTGGATCACGGCTTAAGCTTGAACGTCAATAGGATATGCCAGTATCCTCTTCACTGGAGGGTCTTCCACGATAGCTGATGGGGGTTCCGTCACCCACAGTTCCTTAGAACGTGGAATTGAGCTTAAGTCCGAGCACCAAGCCGAGCACCGAAAGGTGGATAGATCAGCCAACCGAAGAGTATCTGAATGCACGTGATCAATCCAGCCGTAGGGGCTCAGAAATTGTTCCACTGTTGATGTTTCCCATACATGGGCAGGGATGCCACGGAGCTCAAAGTCGACCAGGCACGGTAGAGCCCGCCCGGTTGCGCCAGCCAGTCTGCTCCACCGTTTGCACAGAAGGCTGAAAGCCGTCGAGCGAAGTGGCTGCCGTAGACTGACCAATCGGTCCACTGATTCAACAATTGGGAGAAACAGCAGGTAGCTAGACGAAGAGGCGCGACGCAATACCAATGAAGCAGCCTCAACATCCATCCTGGTTGCAATTGCCGCCGCAACATCATTGGCCGGCGCGAGCGGGGTAGAACCGATGACTGTCACGACCACTGCCTGTGTAAGGTCTTCCACCGCACGAGTCATCAGTCCAACTGATGATGCAAGGGGGAGGATTCTCAGGGGTTTGATCATGCGTGGTCGTCCGAGTGGGCGCAGCATCTGGCACGGGCGCACCTGCTGGAGATGAGCCTGAGTGCCCAGCGCCCTCGCGCCGACGGTAACGCGGACGCCGGCGCTGACGCTGCTGGCCAGTCCTACCATCATCACCATTACCCGCAGCAGGGTGGGTTGCTAAGAATCCACCATGTCGCCTGGCCCAGTTGCCAGAGCCGCCATACCACACACTGAGCCCGCCGGAACAGATTGTTGCGGGGGGGCAGTGACGACAGGCTCCTAGGCCAGAGATATACGTCGCCAGACAGACCTGCGCACAGGCTGGGATGCACATCCACCTCGAACCATCCCGGGACATACGTAGGATCGATGCTGCTTGCATGACGCTCGCGCATAGGCTGGGATGCACATCCACCTCGCACCATCCCGGGACATATACACCACCACTCGAAGCTGCTCGCATGACGCTTGTGCTCTGGAGCTTCAGCAGCAAGGGCCTCGAGCTTTGAGGCGAGTTCGACAGAGTTCTCGACAGCTTCTCCGTACTCAACGAACTCGATGTCGCAGTGGTATGCATGCTCGTAGGAGGAGCTGACAGTGATGACCCTATTGGGCCCAGGCATCTTTAGCTTTAGGTAGGTGTAGTTGGGGATAGCCATCAATTTGGCGTAACCCGGGCGTCCAATGATGGCATGGTACGTGCTGCGAAATCCCACCACTTCAAAGGTGAGGACCTCCTTCCTGAAGTTGGCTGCCGTGCCGAAACAGACCGCTAGGTCGATTCGACCTACCTGCAACGCCTTCTTCCTTGGTATGACACCATGGAAGCCGCCCGCACTTGGCTGGAGCCGCGCTCTATCGATGCCGAGGAGGTCGAGGGTCTCGAGGTAAATGATGTTCAGGCTGCTGCCGCCATCCATCAGTACCTTCAAGAGTCTAGTGTTGACGATGATAGGGTCGACGACTAGCGGGTAGACGCCGGGAGCGACCACTCTGTCGGGATGGTCATCGCTGTTGAAGGTGATGGGGTGCTCGACCAGTTGAGGTACTGGGGCACCGCCATCCTTGCCGTAAAGACCTCATGGCGTTCCCTCTTACGCTGCCTTGCGGTGAGCTGTGTCGAGGGTCCACCGTAGATCATGTAGCAGTCATGGATGGCAGGGAAACCCTCGTCTTCTTTGTCATCCCCCTTGTCGCCGCTTTTTTCTTTCTTTTGGTCGTCCCTCTTGAGTCCCAGACCATCGAAGTACTTTCTTAGCATGTGGCATTCTTCAAGCTAGTGATTTGCTCCTCCCTTATGATAAGGCTAGGGTTCCTTTAGCATCTTGTCGAAGATGGCTCCCTCAGGGGGTCCTCGAGGCTTTTTGCGCTCCACGGCGGCGACGAGATCATCATTGAGGGCTTCCCATTTGAACGGTCGTGCTTTCTTCTTCTTCTTGCTCTTCTTGGGCCCTTGACTAGGGCCCTCGTCGTCGTCAGCTAGCGCCTTGCCTCCGCTTCCTCACCCGTGGCGTAGTTCGCCACTATGTCCATCAGCTCATCGACGGTCTGAGGACGATTTCGACCCAGTTCACTCACTAGGTCTTTGTAAGCGGTGCCTGAGACAAAGGCCAGAATGACGTCGTGGTCGGGGATGTGTGGCAGCTCGGTGCGCTGCTTTGAGAAACGTCGAGTGTACTCTCTGAGAGTTTCTCCTGACTTTTGCTTGCACTTGCTGAGGTCCCACGAATTGCTGGATCGTATATAGGTCCCTTTGAAGTTACCTTCGAATACACGGACCAAGTCGGTCCAGTCGTGGACTTGATTGGACAGGAGCTCCTCGAGCCATCTGAGAGCGGTGTCGGAGAGAAAAAGCAGTAGTTGGCGTATGATGGCTCGATCATCTCCTCGGGCGCCTCCCAACTGGCATGCCAGCCGGAAGTCTACCAGCCATAGCTCGGGCTTGGTTAAGCCATTGCATTTGGCAATGCTGGTCGGAGGTCAAAACAGACTGGGTAGCGGCGTGCTGCGAATTCTTTGCTAAAGACCCGAGGGCCCGGTGGCTCTAGAGCCATCCGGTCCTCGTCACTGTCGTATCGTCTGCTGCGGTGGGCGCTGTAGCCGCGTTCCTTTGCATCCCCATGTCGACGGCGACGGTACTCGTTGATGTCATGTCGCGCATTGGGTCGCCGTTGATGATCAACGAGGTTGTCTTGGACAAGCGCCGTTTTCCTTCCTCGTGGGGGTGATTGCTGATGGACCGACACCTCTCTTTCATTTCGGACCGGCTCGATGAGTTTCTCCGATGACACCCCTCGACGTCGAGAGGCCGTGCTCTCGGCTTGCTGTGCTGCCGCCACTTGAAGCAGAGTTTGCACCTCATCACAAATGCGCTGTGCCTAGGAGTTTGAGGGTTCAGGCATGTTACGTAGTAGCATGGTTGCCGCCACAACGTTCTAGCCTGCTCGAGGGAAACAGCTGACGGGCTGTTCTAGCTCCCCATCTCCGACAATCTGCCGGTGTACTTCTCGAGCTCGTCCGTGCGCACCTCTGCCATGCGGGTATGGATGGTCCTGCTTGAGGGCCTGCTCGAGCTGGGTGAGGTGCTCTCGCAACTGCGCAAGTTGTGTGGCTTTGTCTTCTTGAGGCGGAGGGTTGACCTAACCATTGTTCCTAGGCGTCCTGAGGTCCTCCCTTGCTATAGGGGCTCGGGCGCCGGCGACGGCGTCTTGTGTTTCGTCTATGGTTTCCACCTCCCCGTCGATATTGAAGCATTCCCTCGTAGGGTCGTAGTTGTGGGATTCAGAGCCAGGATCCGGCTCTACGGCGTAGAAACATCCCCGTCCTTCTTCCGCCAGCCACTGCCTGATTGAGGTGATCGTGTATCACCTAGGTCCTAGGCATCAGAGGCCTCACACCAGGGAGAAATCCGGCAGCTCAGCTGCTTGCTGCTGTGCTCCGGTGTCACACGGAAGGACCATTGGTCGCTCTACGTACGTCTGGGCGTTCGGGCACATTGTCCTGGAGAGCGACGCCGCGGCATTGTCCAGACCGAACGGGTGCGTTCTCCTAGGGGCGTACAACCCGTGCGGTAGTAGCGTTGTCGAGGGTGGGAGCACGTGAGGCGCGTCGTCGCCCAACGTCGTCGCGTGGCCCTCGTGACTTTGGGCCGCCGTATCCGTGGCTTCGGCACGCGGGGCTGTAGACTCCTACACCACCGCTTGTTTGGCACAAGCCGATGATCGTGAAGCAGCAGAGGGGTGGTGGCGGTGCTGTCCACGCCTCTTCTTAGGCGGGGAGGCGTGGTGGCGAGGCCGTCTTGGGGCCTTCGGTCGTGCGGGTGCAATGCGGGCTCCTCCTGGTCCTTTGACCGAGAGCAGGATCATGTCATAGCCGAAACCGGAGTCTCGAGTTCATGTCTACTGGCTCCGGCTATGACTTGATCTTGCTCTCGATCAAAGGACTGGGAGGAGCCCGCGTTGCACCAACACGGATGAGGGCCCCGAGACGTCCTCACCACAACGCCTCCCCGCCCAAGAAGAGCCATGGACAGCACCACCATCGCCCTTCTGCCTCATCACGACCGGCAGTCCGTGCCAGGCAGGAGGCGGCACGAGAGCCGATAGCCCGGCGCACTGAAACCACGGGCATGACGGCTCAGCACCGCGAGGATCACACGACGACAGGAGGTGACGCGCCCCGCGCGCTCTCCCCCACACCCAGGATACTTCCACACGGGCTATTCGCCTCAAGGAGAGCGTTGCCGTTCGGCCTGGACAATGCCGCGGCATCGCTCGCCAGGGCATTATGTCCAAACACCCAGACGTACGTGGAGAGACCAATGGTCCTCCCACGCGGCCCTGGAGCACAGCCACAGATGTCCGAGCTACCAGACTTCTCGTAGGTACGAGGCCTCCGCCGCCTAGGCCCTGGGCGGTACACGATTACCTCCCTCAGGCTGCTGGAGGAAGGACGCGGATGCTTCTACGCTGCCGAGCCGGACTCCGTCTCAGAATCCGACAGCTACGACCCTACCAGGGAGTGCTTCCATATCGACAGAGCGGTGGAAACTACCGATGAAACACAAGACGCTGCTGCTGGCGGTCGAGCCCCTGCAGCAAGGGAAGACCCCAGGACGCCTGGGAACGACGGTCAAGTCGACCCCGCTCCGCAAGAAGACAGAGCCGCGCAAATTGCGCAACTACGAGAGCTCAAGGCAAAGCTTGACGAGGATCATGAGCGCCTTTTTCTGCTCGAGCAGATCTCGAGCAGGACCTGCCTTACCCGCCCGGCGGAAGTGTCCGCAGACGGGCTCGAGAGGTACACCGGCAGATCGTCGGAGATGCGGAGCCTGAGCAGTCCGTCAGCCGTTTCCCTCGAGCAGGCCAGAATGTTGTGGTGGCAACAATGCTGTTGCGTAACTTGCCCGAGCCTTCAAACTCCTAGGCACGACGCATTCGGGACGAGGTGCAGACTCTTCTCTAGGTGGCGGCGGTTCAGCAAGCAGAGAGCTCGGCCTCCCGACGTCGAGGGGCGGCTACAGAAAAGCGTGATGAGCCAGCCCAGAACGAAAAGGAAGTATCGGTTCATCAACAGCCGCCCCCTCGAGGGAAAAAGACCACGCTCGTCCTCCCCATCAACAATCAACGTCGACACGACGCACGACGCGACATTGAAGAGAATCGTCGCCGTCGGTGCGGGGACGCGGAGGAGCACGGTTACAGCGCCCATCGCGGCGGAAGGTATGACAGCGACGAAGACCGGATGGCCCCATAGCCACCAGGCCCACGGGTGTTCAGCAGGGCAATCCGCAGCACGCCGCTGCCCAGCCCGTTCCGATCCCCGACCAGCATCGCAAAATACGACGGTGAGACAAAACCAGAGCTATGGCTGGCGGACTTCAGGCTGGACTGTCAGCTAGGAGGTGCTCGAGGTGACGATCGAGCCATCATCAGACATCTGCTACTCTTTCTCTCCGACACCGCCCGCAGATGGCTCGAGGAGCTCCCAGCCAACCAGATCAACGACTGGGTCGACTTGGTCAGGGTATTCGAGGGTAACTTCAAAGGGACCTACATACGGCCCGGCAACTCGTGGAACCTCAGCAAGTGCAAGCAGAAGTCAGGAGAAACACTCCGAGAGTACGCTCGACGCTTCTATAAGCAACGCACCGAGCTACCGCGCATCCCCGACCACGACGTCATCCTGGCCTTTGTCTCTGGTACCACCAGTCGAGACTTGGTGCGAGAATTAGGCCGGAATCGCCCTCAGACCGTCGACGAGCTGATGGACATAGTGGCAAACTACACAGCAGGGGAAGAAGCGGTTGGCGCCTTCTTCAGCTGTGAAGGAAGGAAAGGCAAGCTATCTGCCGATGATGATGAGGGCCCCAGTCGAGGACCCAAGAAGAACAACAAGAAGAAGAAGACTCGGCCGTTCCAGCGGGAGGACCTTGACGACAAGCTCGTCGCCGCAATGGAGCACAAAAGGCCTCGAGGGCCACCAGACGGGGCCATCTTCGACATGATGCTGAAGGAGCCATGCCCTTACCATAAGGTAGGGGCAAACCACAAGCTCGAGGACTGCTGTATGCTGAAAAAGCATTTCGATAGTCTAGGGTTCAAGGACACGCGCGGCGACCCCAAGAAGGAGAAGAATGACGATAAAGGGGGCGATAAAAACGACGACGGTTTCCCACCCGTCCACGATTGCTACATGATCTACGGTGGACCATCAACGCAGTTGACTGCAAGGCAGCGTAAGAGGGAACGCCGTGAGGTTTTCGCAGCAAGAATGGCGGTGCCCCAGTACCTCAGCTGGTCGAACACCCACATCAGCTTCAATCAAGACGACCACCCCGACAAAGTAGTCGCCCCTGGCGTCTACCCGCTCGTCGTCGACCCCATCATCGTCAACACTAGGTTCTCAAAGGTGTTGATGGATGGTGGCAGCAGCCTCAACATCATCTACCTCGAGACCCTCGACCTCCTCGGCATCAACAGGGCGCAGCTCCAACCAAGCGCCGGTGGATTCCATGGCGTCGTACCAGGGAAGAAGGCGCTGCTGGTAGGTCGAATCGACCTACCGGTCTACTTTGGCACGACGGCCAATTTTAGAAAGGAGATCCTCGCCTTTGAGGTAGTGGGATTCCGAGGCACGTACCATGCCATCATCGGACACCCAGGCTACGCCAAATTCATGGCAATCCCCAACTACACGTTCCTGAAGCCGAAGATGCCCGGGCCCAAGGGTGTCATCACCGTCAGCTCCTCTTATGAGCACGCGTACGAGTGCGACGTCGAATGCGTCGAGTACGGGGAGGCGGTCGAGACTTCCACCGAGCTCGTCTCGAAGCTTGAGGCCCTGGCCGCTGAGGCTCCAGAGCCCAAGCACCACGCGGGCAGCTTCGAGCCGGCGGAAGGAACGAAGAAGATCCTGCTCGACCCCAACAACTCCGACGGCAAGGCGCTGACGATCAGCGGCGACCTCAACCCCAAATAGGAAGTTGTGCTCATCGACTTTCTCCGTGCAAACGCTGACATGTTTGCATGGAGTCCCTCGGACATGCCGGGCATACCGAGGGAAGTCGCCGAGCACTCCTTGAAAATTCGAGCCGGTTCCAAGCCAGTGAAGCAGCGATTGCGCCGCTTCTATGTGGAGAAGCACAAGATCATTGGCGAGGAAATCCACAAGCTTTTGACGGCCAGATTCATCAAGGAGGCTCACCATCCCGACTAGTTAGCAAATCCTGTACTAGTTAAGAAAAAGAATTGGAAAATGAGGATGTGTGTCGATTATACGAGTTTAAATAAAGCATGTCCGAAAGTTCCTTTTCCATTACCACGTATTGATCCAATTGTTGATTCTACTATGGGATGTGAAACCCTTTCCTTCCTTGATGCATATTCTGGTTACCACCAAATAAAAATGAAAGAGTCCGACCAGCTCGCGACATCTTTCATCACACCTTTTGGGATGTATTGCTATGTGACCATGCCGTTCGGGCTTCGAAACGCGGGAGCCACATATCAGTGCTGCATGCTCCACGTGTTTGGCAAGCACATAGTGTCGACGGTCGAGGCCTATGTCGACGACATCGTCGTCAAGTCAAAGCGGCGGGGGGGCCTGATCCAGGACCTCAAGATCGCTTTCAGCTGCTTACGCACCAACCAGATCAAGCTCAATCCCGAGAAGTGCATTTTCGGTGTACCTCGAGGCATGCTCCTGGGTTACATTGTTTCCAAGCGTGGCATCGAGGCCAACCCCGAGAAAGTCTCAGCCATCACTAGAATTGTGACAGAACCGCCCAATTTATACAAGCTTAAGTACGACTGTCGCAAATAACACGTTGACACGCGCATACTCTCACTTATATAAACCCGGTAGTCTGCCGAGTGTCACAATGGACCTCGGTAAATCAACTTTACACCAAGATCGCATGATTAAGCAAATACACATCACATACCCAGAGATTTGCAGCGGATATAATATTACAAAAGAGTTCACAAATAATAATACAAGTTTGGATTTTTCCAAATCGATTAGAAAACAACATAGCTTTCAAATGATTACAATAACATAAGTTCCAAATACATTGCTAGCATAAGTGACATCCTCCGACAAAAGCATGTAGATGAGAACACTATATAGAATCACCGAGCCCGCCGGCGGTTAGCCACCATCTTTAGCAGACTGAAGACTTCACCTGCAACATGGTGGGATAAACCCTGAGTACTCGAATGTACTCAGCTAGACTTACCCGACAGGAGAGAAAATAAAAGACTCTCAAGGATATGCAAGGCTATTTGGTGGAGTTGGTTGGGTAGCATAAAAGAGCATTACTATCATGAGTCCTTACTTTCAACCTTTTAGTCAATATTTTAGCATCAAGTTCAATAAAGCTACCATAGCTAGATTTGCACCTATTCTATAGCAATCACTTGATTAATAAGCATCATATTAATAACCATATCCGGTTTATCATGTAGCCATCATCATCATCATAACCATTAAGTTTATTTAGTTTATCTACGTTGCCGCTGCCCGAGTCAAGTTCTCACTATCTGGGAGAGACGGCGATTCGAATCGATTCCTATCCAGCTGGAGGGGTATTCCTAGCACTCACCTAGGCATACTTAGCTAGAGTAGCTTGGATCACCTTTAGCACAACTCCGGACCAATTCGCGGGTCCGCCCAGCGCCGCACCCCCAGGGACCGCCAATCTGCCAGGGTCAGGACTCTAACCTGACACCTCGGTCTTACGCCATTGACTCCCCGCACATCCTTTGCTACCAACCGGGGTGCGCACTCATACAGAACGGGGTATCCGGCCTGAGTTGCACTCGTAGGCTTCGCGGTCGGAACGACTTATCTGGCCAACTAAGTGATAGCCATGCGTTCAACATGACACGGGGACGTACAGCGATTCGGTCCTTAAACGACACAGACGGGGATAGATTCACAGCCAAGACCTCCATGCCTTGTTGCTGCACTATCGTCATCCCGCCCGGTCTCAAATTCATTATTAGCACATGGTTATTTCCACGCTAGCAAATATAGCCAACCATGATCAGGTATCCACCTATCTCTCGCAGTTGACAGGAAATCACCTGGCTTCTACCGAGCTAAGCATAGCTAAGCATAGAACGTTTTCCTTATACTAGTAAGGGTTCAGGTAGTTTCATATAGTGGACAAGGTAGGAAATATGCACCAACGGTTTCATTCAACTCCTATCACCTAATGCATCATATAAAGTTATACTCTTGTGCTTTTATAAAAAGAGAGGGTAGGAGACTTAGAATGCTCCGGGGCTTGCTTGGAATCCGACACAAGTCAGTTAAGTTAGCTTGCGCCATCTTGACGACATCTATGGTGACAACACTTGTGCAGTCCTTCCATCATCCTGATAGGTCCACCATCACGTCCTTCACGTGGTTCATCTAGCATACCTAAATGAGATGCAAGATGCTAGTGTATGAACACATAGAAGTGCAATAGACAAAGCATCACACACAAGAAGTATGGCAAGAGCATGGTTACACTAAACATACTTAAGCACATCTCACTGCTCAATGATTACACAACCAACATGCTAAGTCAACAAAGAATGCAACACTAAACATATTAGACATGGCATACATGTTTCACAAGGTCTCAGGTATATTAACTTGGCCATTACCAAAGACATGAGTCACACCTAGCAATATACCAAGCAATGGCGATAACAGGAATCTGCCATTTTTAGCACTGTTAACAGCAGCTAAGAAAATAAATCATAACTGGAGTTACACAACTCCAAAGGACATGAAAGAAGACATTCTGGAAAGCTTAGGAAATTATTTACATTTCATCTTTAGACATCAATGCACGATTCATAAGTTTGGCAGGTCGAAATATTAGAATTACAGAGTCAGGTCATAACAAGACAGAGAGCAACCATTTCTGAAATCCAAATTTGAACAGACATAACTTACAAACCACAAGGCCAAATACTACCAAATTTTAACATCAGCTAGATAAATAAATTATCTACAACTTTGCTATAAACATGATTCCCAGAAAACATCATTTACATATTGTAATCCAAACAGTTGCAGAAACTGTCCAGAAACAACAATTGCAAACAATTAATTATTAACTTATGTTTCAAACATTCATTTTAACAAAACAATTGTTACCAGCAGTTTGCACATAACTAAAGAACACCAGAAAACATAGTGGTCCTTACCAAATAAATTTATTTAATGCCTTTCTTAATTTATTTGGATAATAAGGTGAATCAAATAACATATACCAAAAATGCACAGTAAATTCTACAAAAATTACAGTAGATTCTACATACTATCCATAGTCTACTGTATAAATTTCACTGCATTTGAGTAAGCATAGCAATATCTATGAAAAAGATAAATTGCTATTACAATTAACCATGTGAGAATAAGATAAATGCACAAATCATATTTTCTTCAAACACATGGCCATATCATACATAAACATGATACAACAGTATCATAGGATTGTATTGGAACAATATTTTCCATTTTTACATTTTTATTTATAATTATAAACCATTTATCAAGATCCATAAAGACATCTCTGTCCAAAACATGGACAGAATCTATCATGTCACATTAAACAGCCATAACTTGAGTTTCACATACCCATAAATTATGGTTATGCACTTTCTAGAAAGCTTACTAAATTGTGAACAACTTTGTTATAAACATCTAGAGCTAAATCTACAACTAACAAGGTCTTACATAACAAACAATGCATTGCTGTCTGGGTTTTAGACAGAAACTCAAATAGTACTTTAAACCACTATAACTAAAGATATGCTTAACCAAAAATTATGCTATTTAGCTTGATGGAAAGCTTACGAAAAGTACTACAACTCATATATTTTCATCCAGGCATGATTCACAACCTAACTGAGTCAAACAATATAAACATGCAGATCCACTCAGAATAGGAGCAAGGCAACACAGAGCAATTGTTATTTTTATAACTCTTAATTTGTCATAGCTAAATTCGTGAAACTTTTACCAAACATCAGATATCATATGGAAAGCTTGTAATAATATTTTCACATTTATTTGAGCAATAATACAATGGTTATGAAAAAGACAAATATAACAAGCAATTAAAACCGAACTGCATAAATCTATTTTTACTGCTAAAACTGCAAACTAAACCATGCCATATTATAGATCTACTGCATAGATAATTTCACAAGGATTCCAAAAAGTCCACATTTTCTATTTTACGACGTTTCTATGAATTACTATGGATTTCCAAAGTTCACCCAGAAATCTGCAAAAACAAAGGAAAAGGAAAACAGATCTTTCACCGGGGACCCTGGAGTTTCCAAGAATCACGCAACAGCCCACAAATACTATTCATATGAGTCTTGGCTTCGCATCTGTAACCCTGGATTGTTTCTTATTCGAACCCGAGGTCCTTTCTTCTTCCAGACTAACGAGCAGAGAGCCGGCAGACGTCCGAGCTCGAGCTCAAGGCCGAATGGTCACTGGCTACGGCTGTGGAAGGCCTGCCCGCTCCTTGCCGCGGCCAACCATGGCCACGCCAAGCTATTGGCCGGCTCAGGCAGCAGCAGCACGGGCAGAAGCTTGAGCTGGGGGGGCTTGCCATGGCGGTGCTTGCTGTGCATGCTCCCAGAGACATGAGAGGAAGCTCCAGGCGAGGGAGATTGAATGAGGGAGTGGAGGAGGGTGTGGAGGGCGCTCTGGTGCTCTCCTTTGCGTGCAGAGAGGAGCAGGCGACAGGAGCAGGGAAGGTGGGCGGGTGGTGTCCATGCCTGGTCGCCACGTCCAGAACACGTGTTTCCCTTGGACGCATTTCGCCGAGCACGTGGCGGGCAACGATGTGGTCAGCGTGGGATGCCGATTTGGGCTGGACGTGGACCGAATTTGGACATGGACCAAAAATGAAGTTTGTCAAAATCGTGCTGCTCTACATTTTTCATTTAAGTGTCATGGTCATTAGGATTACAGATTAAAATATAATTTGATGCCAATCTATAAGTGTCAACGAATTGATAGTGATTAGCGAAACTCAAAATGGATGACCAAAACGAAGTCAAACTGGTGTCATCTTTTGGCATGCTCTAGCCCACAATATGTACTCCAACTATTATTTTGGGGCCTAAGCAAGTTGTTTAGTAAAATTTGAAGAACGCGGGATGCCAACGTGATGAACTGCAAACCTAGACTTAGAAATTCTAACTGCTTGAAATTATAGCAGATTCAGTTTTATAACTATTATTTGACATGCTTAGAAGATGATTCAGACTTAGTAACTTTAGCAAAGATTGTAGTATGCAAACTATACTACAACTTTTACAAAGGACCTTCTACTGTTTTGGCCTGGTTAGTAAGATACAGGGCTCCTAACTAGGGTACCCGAAACTGAGCACCTCAGGACTTAGCCAAAAATTCTGGAGTTCCAAAACAGCACTGCATTGAATCTTGTCAGCTCAATTTGACTAGGTTAGCGACCAAACTAGTTCTTGACCTTTAAACAAAGTTTGTTATACAGAATCTAAACTACAACTTTCATTTAAAGTCAAACCTCAGAACTAGTACAGAAGTCAAACTTTTATTTTGGTCAAAGCAGCAACTTGATAAAGCTGGAATTAAGGTTTTAGGCCAATTGAAGCATTTTCTAGGCACAAGCTCAACATGAATCCTTCATGACTTTTGTTGTAGAGTTCATCTAGAGTCATTTGGCAAGGTTGCAAAGAATGGTTGATGACCTAGGGTTTTATTCACTTAATGAGGTCATTCCAACAAGCATGTACCTTAACATTTCATGTGACCTTTTGATTCCAAACTTCATGAAACTTTTTGAGTGATCACTATAGGCAGTAATGGATGTGGGACACATGAGAGATGTTCCATTAACATCACCCAAGCATGCACTTTGAAAAAGTACTATATATAAGCAAGGGTGCATTCTCCAAGTTTAACTTGAGTCTCACTTTCATGAATTGACTTTATCATGATCATCACCACTTACCATGACATATTTGAGCTCAAGACCTAGGGTCTAACTACTGGCAAACACCTGGGGTGTTACAACCCTCCCCCTTAAAAGAATCTCGTCCCGAGATTCAGGACAAAAGACTTCTAAGGTTAGAGAAGTATGTTATTCACTTCTAACATTGGCGATAGCAGTCAACTACTTATCCCCGAGCATCAGAGAGGCTAATTTGGTCAAGGAACTTTCTGATACTGGTTCTTCATAGTGAGATTTTGTCTAAAGAATTTTCTTCAATGACTTCCACGATGTATTGTTACCTTGGGAGGAATTCAAGACAACATAGTTCTTCATTCCTAAAGTATGATGGATGGTTCGAAGCACAGTAAACTACTCATTACAATGTTTCCATCTATGTTTACAAGGCTCGAAAAGTAGTGCTCTACCAGAATGGCTTGAGTACAACCTTCTGTAGGGGATGAGATCATGAACTAGATAAAACATCCTGGTGGTTACGAGAAACCTACTAACCAACAAACGATGTCTATTTTGGTCATAAGGTCTAATCACTTAGATGCCAATTGATGGAAAGCTACATAAGGTTCCATGTGTGCAGTTCTCTTTCTCTCATAACAACACTGTATTATCTAAGTCTATCAAGTTAGCGCTCACTATTCAAGGAATTTCATGGCTCCAAGTGTTAACAGTTACCTAGGTTGTAACAGATACAACCTCTTGGGTAAAATGAACATAGAAGATACCCAAGGCATGTTAGCATTGGATAAGCATTGCTAAAGACGGATGATAGCAAGGTCTAGAGGACAACAACAGTTGCAAGTATTCACCGAACTAGGGAAACAAGCCACTACCAGGTAGGTCAACTAAAATTTTCCATCACTAAGTAGTTGCTTAGTAAGCTTGGTCGGTTTGCACAGTAGTGAAATAGCTTGGTGAAACTTCTTTTGACATTGAGGATTCCTTTTTAGATCAAACAACTGCTCTAAGATTATAAATCTAAGATTTGTTGTTTAACACCTTTCCAAATATTTTTGACTTGTAGAACTCCTAGATTGCTCAACTATCGGTTGATGTGATAGGGTAACAGCTAGGCACCAAAGGTGAAAGGAGTCTTTTATAGGTCATCCTAAGGTTTATCTTGGTTCAGTTCACACCGCGCAAACTAGCTTCATTATGCATGAATTGTTAGTGTGTATAGAGATCCAAGAGTCTTATGATCATTAACCAAAATTCAGCTCAAGCAAACACCATATGGCTAACCAAACAAAACAAAACCTTTGATAGCACCACACATATAATGATGCTAACCGAAACTAGGGATGTGCTTTTCTCTAGATTGTGACTTAGATATAGCATTTGGTACTATATGTGTGATTGTCCAAGAGGGAATTGACTTGACAACATAGGGCCTAGAGAAGGAAATTGTATTTGCATCGTTGATCAACTTATTGTTTTCTTTGCATGACACTATTTTATGAGACGTTGCCTTCAGGGATATCATAGAGTTGTTTCCAAGGTAGTGATTAAACTTCTGACTGATAACTAATCAGTTGTCTCTGAACACTAAAAAAAACATCCAAAGATTTCTTCCTGGTGGCAACAATTGTAGTTGATGCGTATATAGGCAGTCAAGATCAAGGTCAGCCAAAGAGAGATGACAATAGAGATGGTTGATTATGACTGTGTGATCACCATGATCAAGATTTGGATCAATTTTTGTCTGACTGATAACTTGTCCAACTTTAAGTGTTGTGTGCCCTTTTGGATTCAATAGGGATGACACAAGTTACTCATTAAACGACTGATATTGTTATATGGGTAACAAATATAGTCTCTTGTCTACCACCCCTTGCAGTCTGTTAAGGTTTATGTCGGTAACCTATTCTTCAAAGGTTATCTTCTTAGCAACTTCAGAAGGAAGTCCTATTAGATAAGTCTGATATAGATCCTTTGATTGAAGATAAGGAAAGATAACCAAGGACAAGCTCATGAGAAGATAACACAGTGGTGTAGTTTTATAATAGATCATGACTAGCAACCACGATACCAGTGCGTGCCGAGCAGCACGACCTTGTGTCTGCAGCCACAGGATGCTCTCGGTTTCGTCACGGCACCGTCAATCGTTAATCATGACAATATTATTGACCTTACCACCAACGTGAAATCTCACATGACACAGGTAGGTCTTGCATGTACAAGGATCATGTGCAAGACAAAATTAAGCAAGCAAAGATGACAGCAAGATTTGGAGGTAACAACTAGAAGGTTAAAGGATGAGAACACAGCACAAGACAGAAATGGATACGCCTTATGCTCATCAAGGTCGTTACCCAATAATTAATTCATGAGATGCGGTCATGTTGGGTAGGAACATGAGATCAAAACCAATAAGCATCCCGAGACTTGGGGAGGCTGGAGATGACTAAAGCAAACTCCAAAGGTAGAACCACTACACCGATCAGAGATTTGGATGATAGGGAGTTACATGGTTTGTAAAGCAAAAGATTCCAAGATTAGGCAGCAAAAGATTCAGAGATCAGGCAATAAGAGATTGCATTACACAAGTTAAGCTTTGGGAGATGCAATCGGGAGGTCCAACATGGATTTGGTATGGTCTCCGTAACTAGCAAGGAACAACTATAGTCAAAAGCTTTCTGTAGCGATGTTGACGGTCCTTAATGCACACATTTAACCATCAACTAATTATAGAAAAGGATCCTAATGCAAGCAACACCTAGACTTAGGGTTTTATCTGACAGAATTCCACGAGTTTTGGTGTTTGTCTATTTCTGCAGGGGGTTATCAGAAAATACGGAAGAAAGGCCCACACGTCAGGATTACATAGAGGTATTAACGTGCCGCGCAATTTTCTACCATCTAGAAGACTCGAGAAGCCACGGGAACGAACGGGAAGGAAATCGGGCTCGGAGGCAGGGCGCCCGCCCAACTCTCCTGGGCGCCCGCCCAGCTACAGTGACCAATCAGGACACGTTTCGCGGACAACACTCCACCGACCTAAAGGATCAAGGAAAACCGTGCGATCAATGTCGGTTTGATCCGACGGCCCAGATTCACTTGAAGGGACTATAAAACCAGACCCCCTGGCCCCTGGAGATCATACCTCTTCTACAGAATCAAAGTTAGGGTTTCAATTCTTCATCCAAGTAGAGAGGATCCCTCTAGTTCATCTAGTTCTAGTTCTAGTTCCTCTAGTTCTAGTTCTAGTTAGTTCTAGTTGTAATCTAGAAAATAGGGAGAGAGAAGAGGAGAGCGGAGGAGGAGCCGGATCTGTCGGATCTTCCTCAACATTGTACTTTTGCAGCAACTGGTTCGTTCTTCATCGTTCTCCAGGTTCTTCAATTCATAATCCTGAGTTCTTTAATTACTTTTATTTACATTCAAGTTATTTATTGGATTCCCGCTTGCATCAAGTGCTCTAATCTTTGCAACATTAGAGTAGTAATTAATAGATTAGACGTGGTGTTTAGTCCTGCAATTACCTCGAATTGCACCCAATCCTGCGGATTGTTGTGGTAGCCTTATTGTAGTGACAGCCCTAACGGTCGACGTATTCCACCACGTTCGGATCGGTGTTTGTAGGACCGTAGTCGGAGCTTCCTAGCCCCCTTCTCATCTCTTTCTGTGGTTAGTGTTCTGATGTCCCGATATAAATAATCTTGAAGTAATTCTTGATTCTTAGATCAACTAGAGAACTCTCAGGAAACTTCCTCTCTTCCCACCAAAAATAATTATATAGTTATCCTTGGGCGATCTTGGATCTTAATTAGTACACTCACGTTCTCTGTGGAAAATCAATACTCTGGAATACTCCCGGGTGAAAGCTACATCGGTATCCGTGCGCTTGCGGATTATTCTGTTTGCGTTTAAAATACCCAACAAGCTTTCTGGCGCCGTTGCCGGGGAATGGTAGCTGTGCTAGTTTCGAACCAAGTCGTCCGTGTATCCTTTTTCTTTTCCTTTTATACCACACTCACCTTATCATTTTCACCATAAAACATGGATTTCACTCTAAGCATTAATGAGCATGGAATTTATTTCATAGCCACTTCACTTACTCCATGCTCATATGCAACACCTTCACAATCCATTGGTCTCTCCAACATCACCACATTCGAGATCTCCAACCCCCTCATCCTTTCTATTTATAAAAACTTTAAAAGGGCGGTTGTCGATGCATATGTTTATAATAAATTTTGCAGATCTCGTTGAGTTGATCTTGATATAGGTCAGCGTTGGAGGGGAAACCACTTCACTGACATAAATTGATGGTTTCCCAAGGACAAGCTTAGTGTCCTAAAACAAGCACTGATCAGATTGTAACATGAGCTTTTAATTATTTGCAACATTAACTTGTGTATTGAGCATATAAGGATAATTGTAAAAAAAATTCCTTTGGGTATTCTTGTCACTAACCTTTCCAGGATTGGAGCAAGAATATCGGATGAATGACAAGTACAAGGTATGTCCAACCAATCATCATACAACATTGAATTAAATTCATCCAAACTTGTATTTTGCAAAATTCAAGCTTGGGGGAGTACTTTACATAAAAACATCCTTTGCCATGTTGCTATGTTGGTTGTCCCTACCTTTGAGACATGCTCAATCTGTTAAATACTAATCACACTACTTCATCTCCACTAGAGTAGATCTCTATAAATGCTCTCATGCTACCTTTATTTGCTTTAGTATATGTCTAGGTTTGGAGTAGTTTCATTTATCTCTTAATTAAGCATGGTGCTTAGTTTAGGGCTGATGATCTTACTTCCAAGGGAGTTTAAATTAAGCATGATGCTTAGGTTAAAGTGCCCTCCTAAATCAAATTAGACATGGTGTCTAGGTTGATCTTTGAGCCGATAGTATGCTATAGTAGATATTGGATATTTTGTTGGACTAACCCCTGCAGAAAAACTTTCAATATCGACCTGGGAAGTCCTGAGACAAACTCACATTGGAGACAAAGAGAGAGGCACATGAAGTTTAACAATTTACACAAGGAAGGCATAGCTCACAAGAGATGATCCTTGGAGGGTGCCACAAACACGATGCACAACCGCTAAGAGAGGAAAGCTTACACAAGGTGATACTGTACCATCACTCTTCAAGTAAGGTAACATCTTAAGGTACTTGACTATCACTTTTATAAGCTTCTCCTTGGTTCTTCCGTTCACATGAATAAAAGAGACAAACATGTGTGATTTACAAATCTAGATTAACCAACCCAATCGATTCAATATGTTTAGTCCTTCCACCTTTGTGATCCCACACTCCTAATCATATGAGCTAAAATGTTGCACACTCAATCTTTGGAAGATACATATATAAAAAAACAACATAAGTATAGATAGATTATCTTTCCATTAGGTTGAGTGATCTGATCTGACAAATGTTTTAAATGCTACACTCATGATCTTATTATCTATCAACTTTGTCTTGCTCACTATGCTTGAGGTTAGAGAAGAACAAATACACTTTTGGTTCTATTGGTGTTTTCCACCAACAGGGCCCATGCACTTGATCTCTGCCTTGTCTTTATGAGCAGGTACACTTCGAGCAAAATATGAAGGAGTGTTACAACTCCCAGACTCCACCAAGTGAAGAACCTAGATCTACGAGCACAAACACACTGGAGATACTGGACACTCAGGCAATCACTGCCCTGAGATGCTTGAGGATGTAACTACTGGAGTAACCCCGTTGTGGAAGTAATTACTGACCTTCTGCCGGTCAAGAGAGGCGATCCAGGACACCCCATCATCCCGATCTCCATCGGCATGGTGGACTTCCTAGAAGCACTCTGCAACTTTGGCTCCAGCGTCAACATTATGCTCAGGGTACTCTATGAAAAATTCTTTACACATCCTTTCCTAGAAACAACCATGTGTTTGCAGCTTGCAGATCAGACACTAAGTTTCCCAAAGGGAATATTGAAGAACCTCTACGTCCGAGTTGGTACCTTATACGCTCCAGCAGACTTCGTGGTGATAGAGACTGATACTGATGAGAGGGCACCCATCATCCTAGGAAGGCCATTCCTGAACACCTCGGGAGTTGTCATCTACGCTAGTGGTGCCAAGATCAGTTTCTACATCAAGGGAAGGACGGAGACGTTTACCTTCAATAATAAGACTACACAAATCTCAGAGCAATCCAGACATGAACCCAGGAAGAGGACCAACAGTAGGAACAGGAACAAGCAAGTGTGGACCGAGTCAGCTAAGATGGTCACTATAGCTCAAGGAGGTCAAGATCGTCAACTCAAGTCGCCTTTCTTGATCAAGAAGGACGACTCTGGTGTTCCAAGCATCGAGTGCACAATCAACGGATATTCTTTTCATAAGACACTCTACGACACCGGATCAGGCGTCAACATAATGGCCGCAGTCACCTATCAACTCCTGTTCGGAACCATGCCACTAAAACTGACATACATTCAGCTCCAGATGATTTTAAGGTTATTGACATGGGAGAAGACGAGTATGATCCACCCATCACCCTTGGAAGACCGTTCCTCAGCACTGTTAAAGCAATCATCTACATTGAAACCGGAGAAGTCCACATGCACTTCCCCTTTGAGAAGAAGACGACGCAACCGCAACAAGAGGAGGCAAATCATCAAGGACGGATGGGCAGACTACGAAGGAGAAGTAGCGAGGTCTGAAGACATACAGCTTGAACAGAACTGTCCTGAGGAGACCGTAGCACCGAGTCAGGTGTGGAGAGAGAAGATAGTTATACACGAAGAGCAGGCGTCGCCGGAACCACCGACTACGCCATCAAGCGAATCCCAGGACGACTGAGAAAATGGAGAGTCCCGTTTGGAGGACTTAAAAACACCGAACGCCTTGCCAAGAGGTAAACTTGGTAGTTATCTTTTTCCTTTCAATTATTTTAAAATAGTTTGCTTAGTTAATCAGGTTCATATCATCTTGAAAGAAAATAAAAATGTTAAGTAAGCCCCATGTGAGTATGCTCATGGCATAAAATCCATATTTACATTCACTGTGGTGTCGTAAAAATAAATATATATTCCTGTCCTATAAAAAATGAAAATATAAAAATAGATTTATGATCCTACTAAAGAGAGTAATATTTATTGAGGAGGCTCAACATGATAAAGGCTAGATATTCATGCTAACACTTAACTAGTTCCACAAAGCTTTGTTGTCTATTTGAGCTCCACATAATTCAAGGATCAAAGAAGACTAGCAGTCGGAGGACATCCTAATCGCTGTCAGGGTACTGCCGACATTCAAATACACCTCCACCACCCGCTACATCAAAAGGAATTACGTCAAAATCCAGCTTGGGGGAGAGCAACCCCATTTATCCAGCTAAGTGTGTCTACTCATGTTTATACTTTACTCAAATAATAAAAAGATGCATAATCATAAAAACCCAAATAAAGATTTTGTGCTTATATATATATATCTTTGCTTAGTTTGCTAAATAAATAAATAAATAAAGTTTGCTATGAACCCTCATGATAATCTCTCACATGGAAATGATGAATAGTTGCTCTGCTATGACTAGTTCTTAAATTGAAATCTCTCTCAAGTTTAGGCATGACTGGTATTAATTAAGATTTGCTCTAAACCTGAACTTGTGGGAAGAGTACTTGATCTGAAGTCTAAGTCGTTAATGGATATGATATGGGAAGGTTGAGCTGCTGTTTATCTGTTCCTAGAGATGCTACAATTCTGGAGAATTTTATCTTTGAAAAAAATCTTTAATATGTTGCATGATGAGTTCCTGTATGATGAGAGTTTAAATTCCTACCACAGCCATATATACATGCTTGCTAGACTTTGAGCTACACATTTACTTTTTACTGCTTATGATCATTGAGTGTGGTCAAGCTGTGTAGACCCTTAGGAGCTTGTCATGTGGTTAAATCAAGATTCATCTGCACGTTCACTCACACATGCTACTTCTACTCCGGAAGTACCATCCATATATATCCATTTCCATCTCCAGAACCACCTAAAAATATTCTACTCCTAATCCGGGAGAGAATAGCCAAAAACATTTCTATTTTTCCCTGTGAAATAAATGCTCAAGTTATCTTGGTTGCTATATTATTTCAGGAGATGAGTGCTCTAAAAAGAAAGAAGAAAAAAAAAGAGAAAAAAAGAAGATACGAGGAAATAAAAAGGGGCAAGTGCCCGGAACCTCGAAAGAAAGAAAAGTGAGACGAGAGGTAAAAATGGACAAGTCTCCGACAGTAGAATTAGGGGTACAAGATACCCACCTGAGAGAAAAGAAAAAAAAGAAAAGAGAATATAGAGCATCTCATTCCCCTCAAAAAATTTTTAAAAGAGCAAGAAAGTTATGTATCCCCTCAAAAGAGCATAAGTAGAATTAGACTTTCACCATTGTTATCACTATCATCACCATACACCATTCATTCGCCACACATGCACATCTTGATTTGACTTATTGACTTCTTCTTCTGGATCCATGGTTTGACTATGCAATAAATGTCTTGTAAGTATGTATTAGCTGTCTCCCACCTATGAGCTCCAGATATCAAAAGCCTTATTAGAGTAGGGTGAGAGAGAAGGCAATGCCACTATGCCTTATACCAAAAATATCACATACTTTGAGAGAAGGCATATACCATTACTGCCTTGGTAAGGATCCAGAAATACCACAAAAGAGAGACTAGAGAGAGTCATACAAGGAATCTCTGAGTTTTATTTGAAAATCTGCAAAAACTCCAGAGCTATAGTTAATCGAAGAACAAGAGACATGGCGCTTGACTAGACTGTTCTATCTTTTAACTACTCAAGACAGAAGTGACGGTTACAAGTCCCATGGTGAAAGGTAAATGAGTAAGTTTTAAGTCTTAACAGTTTACTCTAACCTAGAGATGATATCTTGTTTGAACGCATTTATTTCTTTAAGGCATGAAACCACTGCAGAAACTCTTGAGTTCATCTTTGCTCAGGGACGAGCAAAGGTTAAGCTTGGGGGAGCTTGTTAACGGTCCTTAATGCTCACATTTAACCATCAACTAATTATAGAAAAGGATCCTAATGCAAGCAACACCTAGACTTAGGGTTTTATCTGACAGAATTCCACGAGTTTTGGTATTTGTCTATTTCTGTTGGGGGTTATCAGAAAATACGGAAGAAAGGCCCACATGTCAGGATTACATAGAGATATTAACGTGCCGCGCAATTTTCTACCATCTAGAAGACTCCAGAAGCCACGGGAACGAACGGGAAGGAAATCGGGCTCGGAGGCAGGGCGCCCGCCCAACTCTCCTGGGCGCCCGCCCAGCTACAGTGCCCAATCAGGACACGTTTCGCGGACAACACTCCACCGACCTAAAGGATCAAGGAAAACCGTGCGATCAATGTCGGTTTGATCCGACGGCCCAGATTCACTTGAAGGGACTATAAAACCAGATCCCCTGGCCCCTGGAGATCATACCTCTTCTACAGAATCAAAGTTAGGGTTTCAATTCTTCATCCAAGTAGAGAGGATCCCTCTAGTTCATCTAGTTCTAGTTCTAGTTCCTCTAGTTCTAGTTCTAGTTAGTTCTAGTTGTAATCTAGAAAATAGGGAGAGAGAAGAGGAGAGCGGAGGAGGAGCCGGATCTGTCGGATCTTCCTCAACATTGTACTTTTGCAGCAACTGGTTCGTTCTTCATCGTTCTCCAGGTTCTTCAATTCATAATCCTGAGTTCTTTAATTACTTTTATTTACATTCAAGTTATTTATTGGATTCCCGCTTGCATCAAGTGCTCTAATCTTTGCAACATTAGAGTAGTAATTAATAGATTAGACGTGGTGTTTAGTCTTGCAATTACCTGGAATTGCACCCAATCCTGCGGATTGTTGTGGTAGCCTTAGGGTAGTGACAGCCCTAACGGTCGACGTATTCCACCACGTTCGGATCGGTGTTTGTAGGACCGTAGTCGGAGCTTCCTAGCCCCCTTCTCATCTCTTTCTGTGGTTAGTGTTCTGATGTCCCGATATAAATAATCTTGAAGTAATTCTTGATTCTTAGATCAACTAGAGAACTCTCAGGAAACTTCCTCTCTTCCCACCAAAAATAATTATATAGTTATCCTTAGGCGATCTTGGATCTTAATTAGTACACTCACGTTCTCTGTGGAAAATCGATACTCTGGAATACTCCCGGGTGAAAGCTACATCGGTATCCGTGCGCTTGCGGATTTTTCTGTTTGCGTTTAAAATACCCAACAAGCGAGAACTTATTCTAGCTAGTTGGCTAGGCAAGGATATTTGCAAACAGGTGTAGGGCAACCATTGTATATGCAAGTATTTAAGGGTCTGGACATGGGTTTACGTATCAAGCGTAGGCATGGATGCTCCAACATTCAAAAACTAACAGTCAAGTCTATAAGCTCGGCTCCTAAGAAAGGGAACCTAATTTGATACAACCAACACACAACATAACTTGAGCGTCATTCTAAGATAAACCTATTTAACACTCGTGCTCACCGAGGACAAAACAAGAAACAACCAAGGCACGATCTAGATAACCAACATCCACACAACATAACAGTTTTAAGCAAGTACCTGAGAAAACTCAAACAATCATGCTTAAACAACCATTACTGAGCACAAGACTTACATATAAAAAGCATTTATCTACAGCAATACAACACATTTGTCCCACATACAAGGATTATGATACAAGGTTTGCTACAAAGGAAGTGGACACGGTTCAGTCTTTTAGGGAGAATATGACTATGAGATAGGTAGTAAAAAGCGCTCCAAAAGATTTTTGGCATGGTTGCACTATCATGCAAATGGACATACCACAGGAAGGAGTTTAGTATTTAGGAAAACTCAGCAGGAAAAGGTTATCGAACCTATAGAGCTAATCCAAAATTTAACAAGGTTGAAAAGGAATAGCAATCAGCTCTGCCTAAACTAGGACAGAGAACTTGACATGAAATTTAGAAAATGGTAATTAAAGTTCCATGGATCGAACAAACATGATCATTAATCTTATGGAAAACTTACCAAGTTATCTATTTTTTTCTTATTATCATCTTAAGGTGCTTCTACAGCTAACAAGCACAAACAATACAAGGAAGACATATATTCAGATTTTGACAGATTATGTCATTCTACTTCACAGGCTCATAACATAAGATTTAGACCACCAAAAGTAGTGATCTAAGACATTTTGGAAACCTTAACAAAAGTACTACAGTTCTTCTTTTAATTCCAATACATGATTCTGTATGCACGCTAGTCAAACAAACTAAACATTCAGATCTGTTCAGAACACGATCAGGATCTGACAACAAACTTCAAAAGTTCACAACTCCTAAACCATCAGGCCTATGGTCATGAAATTTTAGGATAGACTAGATATAGTGGTTGGCTACAACTTTGGTATTCACTATAATTACAGAAAATACAATTATTGTCATGAAAACACCACTAGAATACAAACTGCTCTAGCAGCCAAAATTCAACACACCTATCTAGCAATGTTTTCCCTTGTTCTATTAACAAGAGAGCACACACTTGTATAACTCCAGTAGCTACAAACATTTTTACATAGACAACAACAATTTATCTTGGTGACAAGGAGGGATTGACATAAGAATCACAATTTCTTAAGTTAGGTTAAAGCATTTGCAAACACTTACATGAGCAACGTATTCACCACTTGGCTAAACAAGCTGACAGCTACAAATTCAAGCATATAGCCTTAACTATTTCTATTTTGGGTAGGCCATATTTTACTTAGTTAATTAACATTAGAGGATCCATCAGAAATCATTCACATGCATGTTCACCGACAAGCTTTAGTCTTCAAAAGATTATAGTTTTTGCTACTACTAACTTAACATTCCTATAGAAGCAAACATTCAAGGCTGGACACAACACACACTACTTTCAAGCAAAAAATATTGAAGTAGCATAGAATAAGACAAATTTTTGTTTAGCTTCATACAAGGAAAGGAGTAACATCACATCACTCACAAGTTACTTATCATTAGAAAAAGAATGAGAGAAGAATAATTATGCATAATGCAACAATCGTGATGATGCATGCTTCGTCTTATTCGTCCTCACAAAATTGCCAGCCTAAGGTGGCAATCACGTTCTATGTCGGTGGCATAACACGTACTCTCTCGACATATAGCTAGTCGTCAACTACGTTCAATCTATGCATTCGTGGTTAGTGTACCTGCAGAGGAATTTCATTTCAGCCCAACCCACAATAATATATGTGCATAAATGAAAGTCTGGTCTCTAGGTTGAAAGCTAAATACTCCAATATATACTCCCGGATATATATTGCAGCATACTACCCATGTGAACTACGCCCATATATACACAGAGACATGTATGCACGGTCATACCAACTAAACCACAATTAAGTACCTTCATATATACGTGTGTGTAACATGTAAATATTCCAGTAACCACATCTAACTCTCCCCTAGACCGACGGTTAGACAGTCATGCTCTCACAACTCACACTTACCATAGCGTAGAGGCATATAGATCCATACATTACCACTCAAGCAAGTGGCATCCATACAATTTCACGCTGTATGGACAATGAAAGGAAAATTATTGCTTACCGTGGCGTAGAGGTATATGATCCATTCATTACCACTTAAGTAAGTGGCATCCATACTATTGCACGCCGTATGGACGACGAAAGCAAAAGTTGCGATAAAGTAAACCCCCCATAGTTAGTATCAGTTTACATAAAGCCACCTAGTAGTCCTTAATTGGGCATAATTGGAGGTTGTCGCTAGCATAGTTTTTGTAAATTAGTTTTGACAAGTTTTGCCTATAGCTAAAGTTTTAGTCAAAATATGATTTTTAAACCAAAACTTTGTTTTTTAAACAGTGTACCTGATAGTATTATACTTAATCTTGCTCTGATGCCAGCTGTGACAGAACCGCCCAATTTATACAAGCTTAAGTACGACTGTCCCCGTTTAACACGTTGACACGCGCATACTCTCACTTATATAAACCCGGTAGTCTGCCGAGTGTCACAATGGACCTCGGTAAATCAACTTTACACCAAGATCGCATGATTAAGCAAATACACATCACATACCCAGAGATTTCCAGCGGAAATAATATTACAAAAGAGTTCACAAATAATAATATAAGTTTGGATTTTTCCAAATCGATTAGAAAACAACATAGCTTTCAAATGATTACAATAACATAAGTTCCAAATACATTGCTAGCATAAGTGACATCCTCCGACAAAAGCATGTAGATGAGAACACTATATAGAATCACCGAGCCCGCCGGCGGTTAGCCACCATCTTTAGCAGACTGAAGACTTCACCTGCAACATGGTGGGATAAACCCTGAGTACTCGAATGTACTCAGCTAGACTTACCCGACAGGAGAGAAAATAAAAGACTCTCAAGGATATGCAAGGCTATTTGGTGGAGTTGGTTGGATAGCATAACTTTGCCAAAAAGAGCATTACTATCATGAGTCCTTACTTTCAACCTTTTAGTCAATATTTTAGCATCAAGTTCAATAAAGCTACCATAGCTAGATTTGCACCTATTCTATAGCAATCACTTGATTAATAAGCATCATATTAATAACCATATCCGGTTTATCATGTAGCCATCATCATCATCATAACCATTAAGTTTATTTAGTTTATCTACGTTGCCGCTGCCCGAGTCAAGTTCTCACTATCCGGGAGAGACGGCGATTCGAATCGATTCCTATCCAGCTGGAGGGGTATTCCCAGCACTCACCCAGGCATACTTAGCTAGAGTAGCTTGGATCACCTTTAGCACAACTCCGGACCAATTCGCGGGTCCGCCCAGCGCCGCACCCCCAGGGACCGCCAATCTGCCAGGGTCAGGACTCTAACCTGACACCTCGGTCTTACGCCATTGACTCCCCGCACATCCTTGCTACCAACCGGGGTGCGCACTCATACAGAACGGGGTATCCGGCCTGAGTTGCACTCGTAGGCTTCGCGGTCGGAACGACTTATCCGGCCAACTAAGTGATAGGCATGCGTTCAACATGACATGGGGACGTACAGCGATTCGGTCCTTAAACGACACAGACGGGGATAGATTCACACCCAAGACCTCCATGCCTTGTTGCTGCACTATCGTCATCCCGCCCGGTCTCAAATTCATTATTAGCACATAGTTATTTCCACGATAGCAAATATAGCCAACCGTGATCACGTATCCACCTATCTCTCGCAGGTGACAGGAAATCACCTGGCTTCTACCGAGCTAAGCATAGCTAAGCATAGAACGTTTTCCTTATACTAGTAAGGGTTCAGGTAGTTTCATATAGTGGACAAGGTAGGAAATATGCACCAACGGTTTCATTCAACTCCTATCACCTAATGCATCATATAAAGTTATACTCTTGTACTTTTATAAAAAGAGAGGGTAGGAGACTTAGAATGCTCCGGGGCTTGCCTGGAATCCGACACAAGTCAGTTAAGTTAGCTTGCGCCATCTTGACGACATCTAAGGTGACAACACTTGTGCAGTCCTTCCATCATCCCGATAGGTCCACCATCACGTCCTTCACGTGGTTCATCTAGCGTACCTAAATGAGATGCAAGATGCTAGTGTATGAACACATAGAAGTGCAATAGACAAAGCATCACACACAAGAAGTATGGCAAGAGCATGGTTACACTAAACATACTTAAGCACATCTCACTGCTCAATGATTACACAACCAACATGCTAAGTCAACAAAGAATGCAACACTAAACATATTAGACATGGCATACATGTTTCACAAGGTCTCAGGTATATTAACTTGGCCATTACCAAAGACATGAGTCACACCTAGCAATATACCAAGCAATGGCGATAACAGGAATCTGCCATTTTTAGCACTGTTAACAGCAGCTAAGAAAATAAATCATAACTGGAGTTACACAACTCCAAAGGACATGAAAGAAGACATTCTGGAAAGCTTAGGAAATTATTTACATTTCATCTTTAGACATCAAAGCACGATTCATAAGTTTGGCAGGTCGAAATATTAGAATTACAGAATCAGGTCATAACAAGACAGAGAGCAATCATTTCTGAAATCCAACTTTGAACAGACATAACTTACAAACCACAAGGCCAAATACTACCAAATTTTAACATCAGATAGATAAATAAATTATCTACAACTTTGCTATAAACATGATTCCCAGAAAACATCATTTACATATTGTAATCCAAACAGTTGCAGAAACTGTCCAGAAACAACAATTGCAAACAATTAATTATTAACTTATGTTTCAAACATTCATTTTAACAAAACAATTGTTACCAGCAGTTTGCACATAACTAAAGAACACCAGAAAACATAGTGGTCCTTACCAAATAAATTTATTTAATGCCTTTCTTAATTTATTTGGATAATAAGGTGAATCAAAGAATATATACCAAAAATGCACAGTAAATTCTACAAAAATTACAGTAGATTCTACATACTATCCATAGTCTACTGTATAAATTTACTGCATTTGAGTAAGCATAGCAATATCTATGAAAAAGATAAATTGCTATTACAATTAACCATGTGAGAATAAGATAAATGCACAAATCATATTTTCTTCAAACACATGGCCATATCATACATAAACATGATACAACAATATCATAGGATTGTATTGGAACAACAGTTTCCATTTTTACATTTTTATTTATAATTATAAACCATTTATCAAGATCCATAAAGACATCTCTGTCCAAAACATGGACAGAATCTATCATGTCACATTAAACAGCCATAACTTGAGTTTCACATACCCATAAATTATGGTTATGCACTTTCTAGAAAGCTTACTAAATTGTGAACAACTTTGTTATAAACATCTAGAGCTAAATCTATAACTAACAAGGTCTTACATAACAAACAATGCATTGCTGTCTGGGTTTAAGACAGAAACTGAAATAGTACTTTAAACCACTATAACTAAAGATATGCTTAACCAACAATTATGCTATTTAGCTTGATTGAAAGCTTGTGAAAATTACTACAACTCATATATTTTCATCTAGGCATGATTCACAACCTAACTGAGTCAAACAATATGAACATGCAGATCCACTCAGAATAGGAGCAAGGCAACACAGAGCATTTGTTATTTTTATAACTCTTAGTTTGTCATACCTAAATTCATGAACCTTTTACCAGATATCAGATATCATATGAAAAGCTTGTAATAATATTTTCACATTTATTTGAGCAATAATAAAATGGTTATGAAAAAGACAAATATAACAAGCAATTAAAACCGAACTGCATAAATCTATTTTTACTGCTAAAACTGCAAACTAAATCATGCCATATTATAGATCTACTGCATAGATAATTTCACAAGGATTCCAAAAAGTCCACATTTTCTATTTTACGACGTCTCTATGAATTACTATGGATTTCCAAAGTTCACCCAGAAATCTGCAAAAACAGAGGAAAAGGAAAACAGATCTTTCACCGGGGACCCTGGAGTTTCCAAGAATCACGCAACAGCTCACAAATACTATTCATATGAGTCTTGGCTTCGCATCTGGAACCCTGGATTGTTTCTTATTCGAACCCGAGGTCCTTTCTTCTTCCACTAACGAGCAGAGAGCCGGCGGACGTCCGAGCTCGAGCTCAAGGCCGAATGGTCACTGGCTACGGCTGTGGAAGGCCTGCCCGCTCCTTGTCGCGGCCAACCATGGCCACGCCATGCTCTTGGCCGGCTCAGGCAGCAGCAGCAGGGGCAGAAGCTTGAGCTGGGGGGGGCTTGCCATGGCGGTGCTTGCTGTGCATGCTCCTAGAGACATGAGAGGAAGCTCCAAGCGAGGGAGATTGAATGAGGGAGTGGAGGAGGGTGTGGAGGGCGCTCTGGTGCTCTCCTTTGCGTGCAGAGAGGAGCAGGCGACAGGAGCAGGGAAGGTGGGCGGGTGGTGTCCATGCCTGGTCGCCACGTCCAGAACACGTGTTTCCCTTGGACGCATTTCGCCGAGCACGTGGCGGGCAACGATGTGGTCAGTGTGGGATGCCGATTTGGGCTGGACGTGGACCGAATTTGGACATGGACCAAAAATGAAGTTTGTCAAAATCGTGCTGCTCTACATTTTTCATTTAAGTGTCATGGTCATTAGGATTACAGATTAAAATATAATTTGATGTCAATCTATAAGTGTCAACGAATTGATAGTGATTAGCGAAACTCAAAATGGATGACCAAAACGAAGTCAAACTGGTGTCATCTTTTGGCATGCTCTAGCCCACAATATGTACTCCAACTATTATTTTGGGGCCTAAGCAAGTTGTTTAGTAAAATTTGAAGAACGCGGGATGCCAACGTGATGAACTGCAAACCTAGACTTAGAAATTCTAACTGCTTGAAATTATAGCAGATTCAGTTTTATGACTATTATTTGACATGCTTAGAAGATGATTCAGACTTAGTAACTTTAGCAAAGATTGTAGTATGCAAACTATACTACAACTTTTACAAAGGACCTTCTACTGTTTTGGCCTGGTTAGTAAGATACAGGGCTCCTAACTAGGGTACCCGAAACTGAGCACCTCAGGACTTAGCCAAAAATTCTGGAGTTCCAAAACAGCACTGCATTGAATCTTGTCAGCTCAATTTGACTAGGTTAGCGACCAAACTAGTTCTTGACCTTTAAACAAAGTTTGTTATACAGAATCTAAACTACAACTTTCATTTAAAGTCAAACCTCAGAACTAGTACAGAAGTCAAACTTTTATTTTGGTCAAAGCAGCAACTTGATAAAGCTGGAATTAAGGTTTTAGGCCAATTGAAGCATTTTCTAGGCACAAGCTCAACATGAATCCTTCATGACTTTTGTTGTAGAGTTCATCTAGAGTCATTTGGCAAGGTTGCAAAGAATGGTTGATGACCTAGGGTTTTATTCACTTAATGAGGTCATTCCAACAAGCATGTACTTTAACATTTCATGTGACCTTTTGATTCCAAACTTCATGAAACTTTTTGAGTGATCACTATAGGCAGTAATGAATGTGGGACACATGAGAGATGTTCCATTAACATCACCCAAGCATGCACTTTGAAAAAGTACTATATATAAGCAAGGGTGCATTCTCCAAGTTTAACTTGAGGCTCACTTTCATGAATTGACTTTATCATGATCATCACCACTTACCATGACATGTTTGAGCTCAAGACCTAGGGTCTAACTAGTGGCAAACACCTGGGGTGTTACAAAAATGGGGCCAATCCGAGACGTCAAGGGCGTGCAGAGAGTCACGGGACGCTTAGCGGCGCTGAGTCGTTTTATCTCGAGGTTGGGAGAAAAGGTGCTGCCACTGTATCGACTTCTGAAGAAAGTCGAGCATTTCTCTTGGACCCCGGAGGCCGAGGAAGCCCTCGATAGCCTGAAGAAAACGCTGACCTCTACGCCAGTCCTAGTCCCGCCTCAACCTGCAGAACCTCTGCTTCTATACGTCGCCTCGACGACCCAGGTCATCAGTGCAGCGGTAGTGGTCGAGAGGTAGGAGGAGGGGCATGCGCTGCCAGTCTAGAGGCCGGTCTATTTCATCAGCAAGGTGCTCTCGAAAACCAAGGCGCGTTACCCGCAAATCCAGAAGCTAATCTACACCGTGATCCTCGCCCGACGCAAGCTGCAGCACTACTTCCTCGGCCACCCTATCACGGTAGTCTCGTCTTTCCCCTTGGGCGAGATCATCCAAAGTCGAGAAGCCACGGGAAGAATCGCCAAGTGGTCGGTCGAGCTCATGAGTGAGACTCTCACTTATGCGCCCCGTAAAGCTATCAAGTCACAAGGCTTGGTGGATTTTGTCACAGAATGGACAGACTCCTAGCTCCCCCCAGCTCAGGTTTAGGCAGAGCTGTGGATGATGTACTTTGACGGTCTCTCATGAAGACAGGAGCTGGGGCAGGCCTGCTATTCATCTCGCCCCTAGGCGTCCATATGAGGTACGTCATCAGGATTCATTTTGCCACATCCAACAACGTCGCAGAGTATGAGGCCCTTGTCAACGGTTTAAAGATAGCCATCGAGCTAGGAGTCCGGCGCCTTGACGTTCGAGGCGACTCCCAGCTCGTCATCGACCAAGTGATGAAGGCCTCAAACTGCCACGACCCAAAAATGGAGGCGTACTGCAAGGAGGTCCGACGACTCGAGGACAAGTTCCACGGCCTCGAGCTCGTCCACGTCGCCCGACGCTACAACGAGGCGGCCGATGAACTCGCCAAGATCGTGTCGACTCGAGGCACAGTGCCACCTGACGCATTCTCAAGAGATCTACACGAGTCATCCGTCGACTTGGGCTCGGGGGCTGGTGTCGAAGCCGCTCCTACCCAGCAAACCGACACCGTTGAAGCACTACTAATGGCAGCTGAGGTAATGGAGGTGGAACAGCGGCCCAGTCAACTGTTTGATTGGCGCACGTCGTTCCTCGACTGCCTAATCCGCTGCAAGCTACCAGAAGATCGATCCGAGGCCCGCCGTATTGCTCGACAGGCCAAATCATATGTAATCTATGGTGAGGCAATGAGCTATATCGACGAAGCCCGACAGGGGTCTTGCAGCATTGCATCACCGTAGAAGAAGGCCGAAAACTCCTCGAGGATCTACACTCGGGGGCTTGTGGCCACCATGCTGCTCTCGGACCCTCATCGGGAACGCCTTCCGACAAGGCTTCTACTGGCCAACGGCTGTAGCAGATGCCATCAAGCTCGTACGCTCATGCCATGGGTGCCAATTCTATGCCAAACAGACGCACGTGCCTGCCCACGCTCTCCAGATGATCCCTATCACATGGCCATTTGCGGTGTGGGGGCTCGACTTAGTAGGGCCTCTACAAAAGGCAAAAGGGGGGTACACCCACTTGTTGGTGGCCATTGACAAATTCTCCAAATGGATCGAGGCTCGACCCATCACCAACATCCGATCCGAGCAGGCCGTCCTTTTTTTCACCGACATCATCCACCAGTTTGGGATTCCCAACGTCATCATCACTGACAACGGCACTCAGTTCACCAGCAAGAAGTTCTTGGACTTCTGCGATCAGCATCACATCCGTGTGAACTGGTCTGCAGTGGCCCACCCTCGAACTAACGGCCAGGTCGAGCATGCCAACGGCATGATTTTGCACAGGCTCAAACCGAGGATCTACAATCGCTTGAAGAAATTCGGCAAGAAATGGGTCGAGGAGCTTTCCTCGGTCATATGGAGCTTAAGGACGACACCAAGCAGGGCCACAAAATACACCCCATTCTTCATGGTCTATGGCTCTAAGGCCGTGCTCCCAACGGACCTCGAGTATGGATCCCCTCGACTCAAAGCATACAATGAGCAATCAAATAAAGAGACTCAAGAGAACGCGGTCGACCAACTCGAGGAAGCTCGAGACATGGCCCTCCTCAAATCTGCCAGATACCAGCAGAAACTTTGACGCTACCATGACAAGCACGTGCGCAAGAGGGACTTGAATGTGGGCGACCTCGTCCTACGACGGCGGCAAAGCAATCAAGGACGCCACAAGCTGACTACACCTTGGGAGGGCCCATACGTAGTGGCCAAGGTCTTGAAGCCGGGGACATACAAGCTCGCGGACAAAAAGGGGGCGATCTTCACCAAGGCGTGGAACATCGAACAGCTACGTCGATTCTACCCCTAGAATTTCAAAGCTTTGTGTTCCCATGTACATTCTGTACCAAGGCCTTGTAAACGAACGCAAGAATAAATATGGTCTTTCCCTCGAGCAATTTACTTTTTCACGAGTCAAAATCTCGACGTTAGAAGGGAGTACCAACTATAACCCATCATAGTCGATACCCCCTCGGGGGCTAGCAAGGGGGGTAGTGCCCCCCCCAAGTGTCGAAAAAACCAAGTAACCCTTTCGTTCCTATCAGTAATCCCGTACGGTCGAGTAGTAGAACTCCTATGCCCCCGGGCTATGGAAATTCTACTCGCTTCCTCACCCTTGAGGCAATAGAGATTGCCTTAAACAAAAGACCAAACGAGGAATACAATCACAGGCGCAAGGGGAAATAAAGGAGCCTCCAGTGGAAAGACAGATAAACATTTGACAACCACTTAAAAACATGGTATTACATAAAGACAAATTAACAGAGTACTATACAAGGGGCCCAGGCACCCAGAGCAGGCTCGCAGGCCTTAGTCCGCATCACAGCCCTCACCACCCTCGCCTGCGCCTGAGCTAGTCTCAGGGGGAAGTACCTCGGGCTCGAATAGCTTGACCAACCTCTCCCCAGGGACCTCTGCGTCGTCGATCAAGGCGTGGAGCCTCTCCTCGTTCTCGGCATCAGTCTTAGAGATGTCGATGACAAAACCATGAGACACCACCTCCATTTCATAGGAAAAGCCCGAGCAGACAACTGCCATTGCCCGCTTTACCCCAATATGGTGGGTGTCCCGCACCCGGTCCCTTAGCATAGCACCAAGGTAGCATAGCTGGTCGACGAGCACGTCACCTCGAGCCTCCTCCTTGGACTTGTCAATAGGCTCAAGCTCCCAGGAGGCCGAGAGGTCGCGTATCGCAGTCCGTAGACGACCATTTAAGGCGACCTCCCCCTCGAGCTGGGTCTTGATGGAGCGGGCCTCGACTTGGGCAGCCAGCAGCTCATCTTTGAGACCTGCAAGGACCAACATGAAGGGATTAGATAACACCAAGCACACCTCAGAAACGAATCTCGATAATAGAAAACATACCGCGGATGCTCTCCTCCAGAGTCGTGTTCTCGCCGACCAATTTAGTGTTGGCCCTCTCGACCTCTCTGTTGGAGCACGCCAGCTCGGTGTTGGTGACACGTAGATCTTCGATCGCCTTGCCGGCTTGCACGATGGCCCCGTCTTTCTCCCGCAGCGCTCTCTTCAGACGATTAACGTCGTCAGAAAGGCTGCGGGATCGAGCCCGCTCCTCCTCGAGATCTTCGAGGGCCTTCTTCTTGGCCTCCTCCGCGGCGCTCCTGGCGATCTCGCCGTTCACGCACTCTACCTTCATCCTCTGGAAGGTTTCTCGGGTGGAAGTGAGTTCAGTCTGGAGGAGGCCCTTCTCCTTGTCAAGGTCGGCAGCCGCATTCTTGTAGGTCAGGGCCTCGTCCCGAGCCTTGGACACGGCTTCCTCGACCATCATGGCCCGCTCCCTCAGTAGCGTAGCCTCTTCCACAGCCTTCCTTGAGACCTCTCGGGCCTCGACCAGAGCAGCCTCCCTCTCCTTCTTCTCCTCCTCAAGCGCCAAGAGCTCTTTATAAGCCTTGAGGAGTTTCTCCTGCGACTCCAGGAGTTGGTCCTTGAGGATGGGGAGCTGCTCCCAGCTGCCTCTCGTGGCGTGGATGAAGCTCGACTTAATGCGGGAGGTCTCATTCAGGTCCTGCGAACCGGCGATCGAGCAGTTAAAACACAAAACCAAATGTTCCATAAAGATTAAAGGACTGGGAAATACTTACAAAGTAGGCCAGCCCGAGTCAGTTGTTAACAACGTCTGACAGGAGCCCCACCGTGTGCTTCATCCAAAGGTGGATCTCCTCGACGTGCTCCCACTTCTCGGCTTCCTTCCGATCGTCTAGAAAAATGTTGGGCTCAGACGGATCGGTGGAAGCCCGGATGCAGATCCGCTCGGGGCACCAATTCTCCATCTCCTGGTTGGCCCGCACCTTGACGCCGCGGATGAGCTCCTCGACGGTCTCGAGTGACCCCCCGTGGCGCAGGAACAAGTCGACGAGGGAGGGGAACCGCCCGTCGTCATCCACCGTCTTCCAGGTGTCGGTTTCGCTGCCTCCACCACCGCCCGATGTCCCAGCCTCGACCTCCTCGGCGGGAATACGGTCCTCCCACGACCGACGCTCCCGGAGGAATCCCGGGGCGATCCCGTCCATGCCGTAGATCGTCCTCCTGATCTCGGACTCAGGGTCGATGGGGGTGCGCATCATGCAGGCGAGTGCCACCACGCCGTCCGCCCGCCCCGACTCTGCTGGGATCGCGGCGGGCGCCCCTGGACGGAGCCACGCCGGGGTCGGAGGGCCAAAAACTGGCAGACCCTCCTCCTGGTTCTCGGGCTGTTGCGGCGTCGGTAGTTCCGGTTGGGGCGGACTGCGAGGAGGAGGCTCGAGCGGCTCCTCCGACGGCTGGCCCCTCAGCTGCTGCTGCTCCTGGCGACGGTCCCGCTCCAGCAGCTCCTCGAGCTGGGGACCTGCTGACGGCTGCCCCACCTCTCCACCCGTTGGCAGCAGCTGTTGTTCCTCCTGCGGCTAATGCCGCGCCTTCTGTTCACACTCTCTTTCCTCTTTCCTCCTCTGCTCTTCGACAGAGTGGAGCCCGATGGGCCAAGGAGTCCGTCTAGCGGTGGGAGAGGCCTCGACCTCCTCGTCCATAGGGCGGGCGTCCCTCGAAGACCTGTCACTGCCAGACCCGTCACTTATAGTGATAGGGTCCGCCTCAACCCCCGATCGGGGAGGCTCGGTGGCTCCCTCTTGCCCTTGGGGCTGAGGCGCCTCAGCCCGTTTTGGTGACGATGGGGCAGACTCACCCGCCAGGGGACGGGCCGGGGCACTCTCGGCGCCATTCTGTGGTTGAGGGTCAGAGGAGCCTATAAAACGCAAAACAAAGGTCAGTCATTATGATGGTTGACGTGAGAACAACACAGATCCCTTAACAACGGGAATAAACAACCAACCTGAATCCTTGGAGGCCGCTTGAGCCTTTTCGCCATTGAAGGCTGGGCCTGCTCCAGCGTCTGCTTCAACCTGAAAGAGAAATGGGCGTAAGGGAGACCGTTATATGAGTAAACGCAAAGAAATAGGAGGATGAGAATCACATTGTCGAAAAACTTACCCCACAGGGAGCACGGCTTGCCTACCGGTGCCTCGAACGGCAGGCCTCGAGCCGCCCCGCGTCGAGGCTTTAGGCCCCTCGTGGGCAGGCGCAGGCCTTGGTCCAGCGTCTCCCACCTGCCGAGCGCCGGGGCTAGCGCTCCTGCGGCCAGTCTCTCCCTTTTCGGAGGCCACGGCACGGCCACGGGTCAACGGCCCCATCGCCTGGGGCTTAGCCCGGCCACCCGCCTTTGGTGCAGGGGGAGATTGGGGGCGCAGGGCGGCCCGACTCGGCGCGGGCGCGGGAGGGGTGTCAGCGCGGGGGCGGTGAGATCCACCTGGCCCTTCCTTTGGCGCTCACGTCCGCGGTGTAACACCCCAGTGTTATGGTTGCATTAATCATGTGCATAGCATGAGCATCATCATCTACTCAAAGCTTATCATGATCATCATCTATCTTGAGCCATGTCATTCTATGCTAATATGTGATCTAAATTGCTTAAATAGGCTTCCTATGCTCATGCTTGAATGAACCATGCTTGTGTTTATGCTCTATGCCTTGGTAATTAGTTTATTTATGCTTAACATAACCTTGGGAACAATGTTCATGTTGATCACTTCTCCAAAATAACCACTTAAGTCATACTTATACAAATAGGCCCTAGAAACCTCTTTTGATTAGGCTTTTAAAAAGTGTTTCATAAAATGTTTGCATGTCAAAACTTTCTACAGCAAAGTTGTAGCCAATTTTATAAGGAACAAAAGTTGTTTTATAGCCATCTCATGAAAATGATCACAAATAGCTCAAAATTGAACCACAAGGAAAATTTGGAGCTATTTCCAACACTTAGAAAATTTTCTAAGTCCGGAAACGCAAACAGTTTGCTCGATCGATTTTGAAAACTCTATACCTCTCAATCCAGGCCGATCTAGCTTTTTCTCCAGTTGACAAAGTTGTAGATCACGGCTAGTACTCCAACTTTGTCAACTACATCAGGTCCTAACTCACTCTGGTTTGGAAGTTATTCATCGTTGAAGTCGCTCGATCACACCGTCGCCGTTTTCTCTGAATCGAAGCCGAGCCCGCCGTCGCGGATGGCCAGAGCGCCACCTGTCCGCTAGATGGCGCCCGTACGCCAGCGATGGCCCCGCTCGTCAGCTCCCAGCGCGCGCATGACCTCCATGGCGACGCCCCGAGCTGAGTGGACGCGTCCACTCTCGCCTTCCTCGCCCTCTCGCGCCTGTAACCCGCCCGCAGCAAGCTCACCGTCGTGAGCTCACTCCGGCCAGCTCGTGCGCGTTCCTTGCTGCGCCATTGCCCACCAAACTCCACCCATAGCTCTGCCGTGAGCCACTCTTCACTTCCCACCCTCTAGCTCGCCGCGAAACCCACCGGTGAGCCGCCATTCCCTTATTTCCCCAAATCGGGTCGCCGCGACCATCTTTTCCGGCGAACTCAATGCCGAGCCCGGTGAAGCCGCTCGTCTTCTCTGGTTAGGTCCTAGAGGTAGAGTAGGTCCTTAGCGAGCGTTTGCGTCACTTGGTGGACGCTCTACCGAACTCTCCGTCGCCGGACACGATGCACAGCGCCGCCGTGTTTCAGTCGGAGATGGGTGCTCTCGTGGCCAGCGTGTTCCACGAGGTTTCAAGCCAAGCCGCATACCTAGGAAGCTGCGCCGTAGTCCGCTGGTGCTGTAGAAGGCCTTAGGTCATGCTCTACCGGCCTAAGGGCTCCGGCGTAACGCCGAGCACCTCCGCCGAGCCGCCTTGATCGACGGCAAGCCCCTTCCGGTGGCTCCGCCGTAGGGAAAAGGGGGTCAATCGAGTCGCTAGAGTCTGGGGATCACGTTGGTGCCCCTAGTTTGGCCGGAGACCTCGCCGTCGCAGAGAAATCGCCGGCGAGAGTCGCCTCGGCCGTGAAGGAGAAGAACCTGACATGCGGGGTCCACTATCAGTGTCACCCTCCTTCCATCCTTTTCTTTTATTCAAATCTAGATTTTTGGCTTCCTTGCAAAAATCATATCTCCTGTTTTTGAGATCCAAAAATTGTGAAACCAATTTTGTGGTATTCCTTGAGATGGCTAATTTTTAATAAAAATATAAAATGAACCATGTTTCCTGGAAAAATATTTATTAAGGATTTAATCTTGTTATTCATGGATAAATTCATATCTCTGGTTATACTATTTAGTTTGCCTTGAAAATTTTATGGTAGTCTCTGTGTTGTATTAGAGTGCTTTGATAAATATTTCATGATTTTTGGAGTACTGCAGCTTTGTTATGTAATTTATGTTTGAGATTTGGCTCGTTTCCTTGATTAAATCATATAAAAGAATTGGTGTTTATGCTGGTGCTCTACTTTGGTAGTAAACTTGTTTATGGTATTCATAATATATAAATAATCTGAAATCTGTTGTTTGACACCAAATAAGTCATAATTCCCAATTTATGAAATAAAACCTTGCTACATGTTAAATGCATATCTTTAATTTAGTATGTGCATTGGCTCTGAAATTTTTATGGTGATGCTTTGATGCTATACTTGTGCCTCTGTAATTTTTGTAGATTTTTCTGAGCACTTTTGCTAGTATCTTGTAATTATGCTCCTCTCTAGAATTAAAATAATAAATGCATTGTTAATAAACAATTGGAGGTTATCATCTGGTGTTCTGGTTGTCTTATAATATGCTTGTGCTCATAAGCCATGTGGTTGACACTGTTTGTGTTTTGGTCATTGTTGGTGCAAAAAGCTGGTCTGCAAACACAAAGGGCTAATACCCGATTCAAACGTTAAGGCGTGCCAGCCGATTTGACCTTACTATCGGCAAAGGTGATAACTCGAATACTTTAGTCCTGACAACAGCGATGCACCCGGATGTCACGGCTAAGAGGTACTCACGCGGAACTTGAGAACGCGCCGAGCTTAAGTCGACGAATTCCTAAGAACTCGTAATGAAAAGGAAAAGGTATGACGAAGTCGTCGAAAAAGTAGACGCTGGAATATGAGTAAAAACGTGTGTTTGATTGATTGATAGATATCTCATTATAAGGCCCTAGGGTCTATATTTATACCCTGCTCAAAGAGCTACAACCAGACACGACTAGAATTCGAATTCCAAATTACATAGAATCCGTATACAAAACAATTTAAATAACTAAGGAAAACATAAAGCTATCCCCCTCGTGACAAGCTGGAACATCTCCACAAACCAATCGGCAACTCCCGGACTCTCCCTCCGTATCATCAGCAGACTCCCTTGTCATAGTCATCGGTAGACTTCCTTGTCGTAGCCATCGGCACAGACACATCACTACCTGTAGACTTAGTCAAGTTCAATCTCTCCTTCATCGGCAACCATCCTCATCGGCAATTCATCATGTATACAAAACACCGCCGTCCTATCCTGCCGTCCTGTACTCTACCAAACATGGACACGTGCCCAAGAACGGTCAACACATGCTCCCCAATTTTGGAGAATGAAATCGTTAATGCTCCGAAATTCTCTACAGTAATGATGCCTTTTCCCGCAATTAATGCTCCTAACCCGGTAACCGACAACCTCAATCTGAACAACTCTGACCCTGTTCTTTTGTAAATCCCTTAAAATCCTCAACTTCACAAACGAACATTTCCTTTTTAGTCGCACATCGGCAATATTACCGTTGCCAAGATTTGCCGATGGACTGACCAGGATGCTCGTACCATATCTTCCCAAACGGCTACCTCCATTTTATTTGCCCATCGGCAATTTGACCGTTACAAGACACCGCCGATGGACCGACCAGGAGATCTCGTACAGTGAAATATCTCTGAATAATGACCGCTTCCTGTCAAATCACCTGCACAATCCCTTGATTACCGTGCGAACAGTTACCATATCTACCTGAGCACCCTCGGATTTCTCGGATGCCGCTAAGAGATAAGTCAGATCTGCCCCTGCTCGTTTTGCCCTATAAGTAGTTCCTTCTCGGGTACTCCTTCTCCATCACATCATTCCACAATTCCAACCTCACCTTCCCGGCGGCGGCACCGTTCCAAAAGCTCCAAGAGCTCTGACGAGGCTCCTTCTTCACCAACTCCGAAACTCTCAAGCTTCTCCTTCGTGGCAAAATGGCCGTCAACTTCATCATCCCTGAGGTCAGTCCTTTGCACCATCCCTTGTACTTTTCTCACACCCTCGTTCATCTGCAATCCGCCGTACTGAATATTTTTCCCCCTTTTCTTCTTTTTTTTTGTTTTCTTTTTTATATCTCCAAAACCACTAGGAATCGGCTAACAAAATTTTCATCCCCACTGATCGACCACATCTCCAATGCCTTGGCCCGTTAGGGGATCCAGATCCAACCGACCTCATAAACGCAGAAACCAACAGGATTCCTTTTAGAGCAGAGAACTTTTCTTTGGATCTGTGGAAGGATACTTTTCGTTCCTGGCCCAGCCCTACCGTGGGGTGGACAGATTGGTTTTTGAGAGTCAGCAACTCAAATGAAGTCCAATGGGGTGAAAGAAATCTAGCCCAATGCATTAGGTTGTCCATTGCCGATATGCATCGGAACGAGTCACTGCTGATAGCTGCTTCATACTTCTGGTCAGACACACTCAACGCCTTTGTCTTTGGCCATGGCCCTGTTTCCCCCACTCTTGCCGATGTGCCTATGCTCACCGGATTAGATATTTCTTCTGCCGATAGCAACCACTTTTTTGATACCAAACCCAGTGGTAAGGTAGAAACCCGCTCCATCGGCGGCTGGTCAGGGTATATCCAAAAATACCGCAAAACAGGCCCTGTTGACATAAAGGAGCAGACCTGCTTTCTGAACATGTGGCTAGACAAATTCTTGTTTTGTGGTCGATCGGCAGGACCAACTTCTGTTCATCTAGTAGCAGCGGAAAATCTGGGCAATGGTGGCCGATTTCCCCTTGGCCGATACCTGCTTGGAGCGGCCTATCACCTCCTCCACCAAGTAACTAAGAAGCTCTTGCTTGGCCAGTCTATCGGCAACTTGGGAGGACCCTGGTGGTTTATCAATATGTGGCTCAATCTGCATCTGCACAAGCGCCTTGAATTTAACCTGTTCACACAGCGTTTCCCAAGGGACATATCTGAAAATCATGTGTTGGGTGAAGAGGAATCGGCAACACGTGCTCCCTTAAACTTCGGCGAAGCTGTCATAGTTTTGCCTGGTTCAGGGGGTAATCCAGATCAGGTCAGCCGATTCTTCCAAACTCTGTATGAGGGTTTGGCCAGAGATGAGCGAGCATGGTTGGCCTATGATGATCCAGACAGTATGCTTCCCTTGGTTTTCAACCCATTTGATGAAGCTCTTGACCGGGATAATGAAGTGATGATGGCAATAGTGACTCCCAGAGCCATACCAGTGAATTTCTTTGGTAGTGGGAAAACCTCCCCCCAAACTTATGAATTTTACAACCCATCGGCACTAGCCCGTCAGTTAGCTTTCGGCCAGCTGCCGATCGCACTCTGCTATGCCGATGTAATAAAGCCCAGGGAAACCATCAACAGTCTCCTTGAATGGATCCGAGTAGCCCAACTGCCATTGATTGCCGATACAGACGTGGATTTATCGGAGTGGGTTCCAGCCGCTTTCATCACTCAGGCATACAAGCAGTGGTGGGCAGAATGGAAGGAGCATCTGTTCTGCAAATTGGCCCTTACGTACCGCGGCATGATTGACCCTGAGTACGAAGTTCCCAATGATACTGTAAGTGTTTTCAAACCGATGTTTCAATTCTTTCAATTATGTTTCTATCGGCGATTTACTCTTGTACTTTTCTGCATGTTGATGATACCCCTCCATCGGTCAGCAAAAGTGGCAAGCCGATTGACCTATTTGCATCAGGCCCAATCTCTTCAATCGGCCACAACGCCCCTACCCTGGCTGCCATCGTGCATCGAGGTATACGCCTGAGGAAGGTCACCACCAGGAGGACCCAGACTCCACCATCGGTAGCTGCTTCCACCCTAGCATAGGCTTTTAAGGTAGCTGTTAATCCTCTTCGTTTATACCGATCTTGCTTTTACATCGGCTACACTTGTATTCACAGATTCCTCTTTGTTGTTACAGCAAACCAGTGCATCGGCAAAAACCAAGTGCCTAAGTGCCGATGCCCCCCAGTCCAGCTAGCAGAAGAGAAAGGGTGCCAGGAGTACCAGGGCAGAAACAAAACGCTAGAAAGTGGCAACTCCTCCTCCTCCTCCTCCGGTATCTCCCATTCCGGTGGAATCTTCCCCTTCTCCTCGAGACGTAGAGACTCAGCGAGCACCATCTCCCCCTCCAACGCAAGAAGCACCACTGGTAGAAGAAACTCAACTGGAAGAACTCCAACAAGAAGTACCTCAACCAAAAGACACATCGGCTGATGTTCATGAACCAACCACCGATCCAGCAGGTTCCATTATAGCATCGGTGGTTTCCTCCATTCAGACAAGTACCGTCCTTCCTCAAGGTAACACATTTACAAAATTAATACCGATGAACCCATCTTTTCATCTCATAATGACTTTTATTAATCTTCAGCTGACGTCGTTCCATCGGCAACACTGGCCGATCAATCTGTAGCTCCATCGGCATCTCTGACCGATCAGCCCGCGGCTCCATCAGCATCTTCCAGTCAAAGGCAAGAGATCGCCTTGGAGCAAGTAAGTTATCTAGCTCCCATCAATATTTTTACCGGCACTTTGATCATGGAATGACTCACTTTATTTTCCTTTTGAGGAGCAGGACTCTCCTGACAGCCTATTCTCCTTTGCTATTGATATTTCCGATGATGAAGGCGAGGAAGCAAGCTCCTCCCGGGCAGTTCGGATTGCATCAGCAGAGATCAGAGCCAAGCTAGAAGAACTATCGGCTCTCCTTCATCAGGACACGGCACAACTGGTCGATGACTCCGACCCAGCCAAGGTTCTGTTCAAGACTCTCAGAGGCCAGATTCCAGCCGATGTCGAAGAAATCCTCTTCCAAGCTGCACATCTAGAGAGTCGTCAGCTGCAGTACCAGAGGGCTTCTCGACGCCTTGCCGACAGAGCTGCTCAGACCCAGCTTTCTGAAGAAATGATGAAAGAGAATCTCCTGACCGATGAGAAGCACAAGAACATCGGCACCCTGAGATCTTCAGGAGACGCGCTGAAGCAGAAGATTTCTGACCTATCGGCAAAAAGAGAAGCCCTGCTGGCAGAACTCAAGCGAGTGGAAGACGCTTTATCTCAAGCCCAACAGGAAGAGAGCCAACTGCCAGAGACCATCAGACTCCTTGAGCAAGAACGAAACATCCATGGTCGCAAGGCATTGCAGTTGAAGAAGAGGCTGAAGCCGATAGAAGGTTCTGCCGATGACGATATCAAAGAGATAGAAACAGCCAACCAAATCCGGCTGCGCGCCATATCAGCGACCTAGGCGCTACTGAATATATGAAGCTCTCATCGGCGACACGTTTTTACTTCTCTCCACTTCTAGCTTTCTTGCTGTTTTAATCTAGCCGATAGGATTGTTATCGGCAACTTTTGAAACACTAAGTCCGGCCCCAGATACATTTCAATCCAGCCGATAGGAGTGTTATCGGCACTTAAATCTTTTGCATCAACCCATATGCTGGGGTAGTACCTCTTCAAATATTTGCCATTTAATGCTCTGGGAAATTCAACTCCTTCGAGAGTTTCTAGAATGTAGGCGTTACCAGGAACCGATCGACTTATCCTATACGGACCCTCCCAATTGGGAGACCATTTTCCAAACTTTGAACTTTTAGTCCCGATCGGTAAGATTAATTTCCACACTAAGTCTCCATCGGAAAATTCCTTAGCCTTTACCTTCTTATCGTACCATCTAGCAACCCTTTTCTTATTTTCTTCTATGTTCATCAAAGCTTTTAGCCGATGCCCTGCTAGATCATCCAACTCGTCTGTCATCAAAGTAGCATAATCATCGGCAGCCAACTGATCCTGAAAAGATAGTCGCCTAGACCCAGCCTTAATTTCCCAAGGCAATACCGCATCATGTCCATACACCAATTGATAAGGTGCAACCTTAGTTGATCCATGACAAGCCATCCGATAGGACCACAGGGCTTCATTTAATGATGCGTGCCACCTTCTAGGATTTTCTTCGACCTTTCATTTAATAAGCTTAATGATTCCTTTGTTAGACGCCTCGGCTTGCCCATTAGCCTGAGCATAATAAGGAGAGGAATTCAACACTTTGATCCCCATACCGATCGCGAATTCATCAAACTCCCCTGATGTGAACATAGTGCCTTGATCGGTAGTAATTGTCTGAGGAATCCCAAACCGGTAAATAATGTGCTCTTTCACAAAATCAATCTTATTAGCCGATGTGACTTTATTCAAAGGAATAGCTTCAAGCCATTTAGTGAAGTAATCGGTGGCAACTAGAATGAACTTATGTCCTTTGCTAGATGGTGGATAAATCTGGCCGATCAAATCAATAGCCCATCCCCGAAACGGCCAAGGTTTGATAATAGGATTCATGGCCAATGCGGGTGCTTTTTGAACGTTGCCAAACTTTTGACAGCCTTGACACCCTTTGAAATACTTAAAGCAATCTTCAAGTATGGTCGGCCAGTAATATCCATTTCTCCTAATCATCCACTTCATCTTGAAAGCTGACTGATGTGCCCCACATACCCCTTCGTGGATTTCTCCCATCAAGCTTCTAGCTTCATCATCACCCAAGCACCGAAGAAGAATTCCATTGATAGTTCGGTAATACAACTTATCTTTGAGGAGCACATACTTAGTAGCTTGAAACCGAACTCGTCTTTTGACTTTCTTAGATGGATCTTTCAAGTAATCAACGATTTCTTTTCTCCAATCATCGGCACCAATTGCTGATATTGCATTAATTATAGGCTGATATCCCGAAGCATGCTGAGCCAACCAATTTGCTTCTTCATTATACAATCGAGGAACATACTCTAATCGGAAATCCATGAATTCCTCCAACAGTTGCATACTCCTCTCGTAATAGGTTATGAGAACTTCACTTCGGCATTCATAGTTCCCAGCCAATTGATTTATAACTAGCATAGAATCCCCGAAGACTTCTACAACATCAGCATGAACTTCTCTCAATAACTCTAATCCCTTTATTAAAGCTTGATACTCAGCCTGATTATTCGTTGATGTAGCAACAATCGGCAAGGAAAACTCATACTTCCTTCCCTGAGGGGAAACTAGTACTATGCCGATTCCTGCCCCCCGGTCACATGTAGACCCATCAAAGAAAAGCGTCCAAGGCACAATTTCCAAAGCCTCCACTGTACCGCAATGCTGGGTTACAAAATCGGCTATAATCTGTCCCTTAACTGCCTTAGCCGATTCATAACGCAGATCGAACTCTGACAGCGCCAAAATCCACTTACCGATCCTGCCACTCATAATCGGCATGGACAGCATGTACCAGACCACATCATCCTTGCAAATAACAGTGCATTCGGCCGATAGCAAGTAATGCCTCAACTTGATACAAGAGAAATATAAGCACAAGCACAATTTCTCAATAGCCAAATACCTGGTCTCAGCATTAACCAACCTCCTGCTTAAATAGTAAATTACGCGCTCTTTCCCTTCAAACTCCTGAAATAAAGCCGAACCGATGACCATCCCATCGGTACACAAATACAATCTGAAAGGCTTCCCTTGCTGAGGTGGAATCAAAACCAGAGGATTCATTAAATACTTCTTGATTTCAACCAGAGCCAACTGTTGTTTCTCCCCCCAAACAAACTCTTGATCGGCCTTTAACTTAAGAAGAGGGCTGAAAGCACGAATTTTACCAGACAAGTTAGAAATGAACCTTCTGATAAAATTTACCTTGCCGATCAAGGATTGGAGCTCAGTTTTGTTGGTAGGGGCTACTATCTTATTGATAGCATCAATAGATCTTCGACTGATTTCAATTCCCCTCTGGTGCACCATGAAACCAAGAAATTGCCCTACCGATACACCAAATGCACACTTATTGGGATTCATCTCCAATCCATGCTTCCTTCTGCACTCCAACATCTTTCGTAGATCGGCAAGATGCTCTGCGAAGTCCCCAGACTTGACTACCACATCATCAATATAAATCTCTACCAGATTGCCGATGAACTCATGAAATATAAAATTCATGGCCCTTTGATAAGTAGCACCAGCATTCTTAAGGCCAAAAGTCATGACTACCCACTCAAACAATCCAACATGACCAGGGCACCTGAACGCAGTCTTCGGAATATCTTCTTCAGCCATGAATATTTGATTGTATCCCGCATTGCCATCCATAAAGCTAATAATTCGATGCCCAGTCGCGGCGTCAACCAACAGATCAGCAACTGGCATTGGGTATCCATCCATCGGCGTAGCTTTATTGAGATTCCTGAAATCAATGCAGACCCGAAGCTTCCCGTTCTTCTTGTAGACCGGAACAACATTGGAGATTCATTCGGCATACCGACAATGCCGAATAAACTTAGCTTCAATAAGTTTGGTGATTTCTGCCTTAATATCAGGGAGAATGTTAGGATTACATCGGCGAGCTGGCTGTTGATGTGGCCGAAATCCAGACTTGGTAGGCAACCGATGTTCAACAATTGATCGGTCCAAACCAGGCATCTCAGTATAATCCCAAGCAAAGCAATCTTTATATTCCTTTAACAAATCAGTCAACTGTTGCTTACACTCAGAATCTAACTTAGCACTAATAAAAGTGGGTCTAGGTTTATCACCATTACCTATGTCTACCTCTACTAGATTATCGGCCGATGTGAATCCCTGGCCTAATTTTCCATCATCGGCGAACCTATCCATTAAAAACCTTCGTCAGAACCGACTGCTTGGATCGGTGGAATCTCGTAATCGGCAACCTTGAGAAAATCCTTCTCCCAAACTTTTCCTGAAATACACCTAGTCCTCTCATAGGTGTCCGCCTCTGCCGACGCAATAACATAAGAAGAATCTCCCGGGACAATCTCAATTTTGTCTCCTACCCACTGAACCAAGCATTGGTGCATTGTAGACGGGATGCCACAATTAGCGTGAATCCAATCTCTTCCCAATAGCAAGTTGTAAGCACCCTTTCCACTGATCACAAAGACGGTTGTCGGCAAGGTTTTGCTGCCGATGGTCAACTCTACACATATTGCCCCCTTGACTGGAGATACGTTCCCTTCAAAGTCTTTAAGCATCATGTCGGTCTTGGTCAAATCCTGATCCCCTCTCCCAAGCTTCCGATATACTGCATATGGCATGATGTTGATAGCAGCCCCACCATCAACTAGAATCTTGGTCATCAGCTGCCCATCAACCCTCCCTTTGACGAACAGAGCCTTGAGATGTTGCCTTTCGTCATCGGCAGGTTTCTCAAAGATAGATGTCATCGGATCCAGAGCCAATTGAGCTATTTGGTCGGAAAATTCCAATTCATCATCACTGGACGGCACAAGAAACTCCATCGGCAACATAAAGACCATGTTGGCATCTGCCGATGGACCTTCCCCCTTGGGATCTGATTGCTGCTGATCTCTAGACTGACCAGAGTTCTCACCCTTGCTTAGCCATTCTCGCCTTTCGCGCTGCAACCTCCTTTTCTGTGTCTTGGTCAACCCCTCTGGACACTATGGAGGAAGCGGCCTCTGCCTTGCTACTGGGCGATGATTTTCCCTTGACTCCATCGGATGCATATTGGCATCCCTGCAAAATATGAATTCATCGGGAACTTGTGCATTAGCCATCTCCTCAAGTTCTTCCTGGTTCCTGGGAAAATATTGGACACGATCACCAAGCCTGTCGTGTACACTGAGTCTGCCCCCAGCCGATCATGGACGGATGTTCTCCCTCTAATCGGCCCATCGAAGCGCCGATCATTATCACGATAGTTCCGATCGGACCTGTCGTACCGATCGTAACCGCTGCACTCAGGGCAATCTCTGACAGTAGGAAGCTTGATATTCTCCTCCCAGCAATGGATGAAGAACGGGCAATTCCAGTGATCCCTATGCCGATTCCACTCCTGTCGGCATCTTTCTTCTTCCCGACGATAATCTTCTTGCTGGCGCCGGTACCGATCTTCTCGTTGCTGCCAAGTTTCCCGAGGCCTTCTGTGAGTTATTACAATCCCAGATCGGGGAGGCCTTCCTGAGCTAGTTCCTTCCTGGACCAAGCCCCTTCCTCTCGCATCGGCAGTAGTGACTTGATGCTGAGGATCCACCGATGCACTTCTTTCGGCTGCCTCTGAGGTTAAGACCTTAGCCTTTCCCTTAGCATCCAACATATTTGTTGGGAAAGGATGTTGGTCAATCATCATCGGCTTCTGGGTCTTGGAGCTGTCAAATTTGATTCTCCCAGATTCTATAGCCGATTGCAGTTGCTGTCTGAACACCTTGCACTCGTTAGTGTCATGAGAAGTTGCATTGTGCCATTTGCAATATTTCATCCTTTTCAATTCTTCAGCCGATGGGATCACGTGATTAGGTGACAGTTTGATCTGACCTTCCTGGAGCAGAAAGTCGAATATCCTATCGGCTTTAGCGGTGTCAAACGCAAATTTCTCTGGTTCTTTATGTCCAAAAGGACAAGACATCGGCTTCTTGTTTTTCACCCATTCCGCCAAGCCGATGACTAGTTCCTCATCAGAATCCGAGCTTGTTGCTTCATCAACGAACGACACCTTTTTGTTCCATGCTCTCTTGGGTTCAAACGGCTTGATGTCTTGGTCAGAGATTCTTTGCACCAGATGACTTAAGCTTTCAAACTCCTGAGATGCATATTTGTCCCTGATGTGTGGCAACAAACCCTGGAAAGCCAAATCGGCTAGCTGCCGATCGTCCAGAACCAGACTATAGCACTTGTTCTTGACTTCCCGTATCCTCTGCACAAAACCTTCAACCGATTCATCATTGCATTGCCTCAATTGGACCAGATCGGTTATCTTCTTCTCATGAACCCCAGAAAAGAAGTATTTGTGGAATTGTTTCTCCAGATCGGCCCAAGTAATCACTGAGTTGGGAGGTAGCGATATGAACCAGGTAAAGGCCGATCCAGACAATGATGATGAAAATAGACGAACCCTTAACTCGTCCCTATTACCAGCCTCTACGCATTGAATGATGAACCTGTTGACGTGTTCCATGGTCGACGTGTCATCCTACCCAGAAAACTTAGTAAAATCCGGTACATTGTACCGATGTGAAAGCGGGATCAAGTCGTACGCAGGAGGATACGATGTCCGATAAGAGTAAGTATTGACTTTGGGTTTTATCCCGAATTGGTCTCTCATTACTTCAACAATCTTATCGGCCCAATATGCATCGGCATCTTGCCGATGGGGCGGTTGCGGATCAGGTGCCTGCTGGTAAGCCTCCACGTATCTGTTTGGTGCACGATCTGCACGGAACATTGGGTTGATCACCTGGCCTCCAACCTGGGGACCACCAAGTTGTTGCCCGCCAATCTGCTGTCCGCTGACCTGGTGCCCGAGATTCATTGGCTGGTTAGGGGTCCCCTGATTCTAGAACCCGAGATAGATCTGTCCCTGCTGGAACCCTGTAGCCTGATGACTCTGTTGGGGCGCTTGCGGAAAGACTTGCTGCCCAAGCCATCCATTATTAGCGTTCATCGGCATAGGCCCTGCCGATGACTGGTAATTGGGCATCATCATTGAATTGACATACCCTGATTGAGCCATAGACCTTTGTTGCATCAGCATCGAGTCTGCCGATGCGTTAGGCATCTGGAACATTGGAGCTTGAGAATTCCCAGTGTGAGGTCTTGCAGTAGTAGTTGTAGTATACTGGAGACTCTGGTTCATCGGCATATTGGGAGGTGCCGATGCCATAGGAGTCTTGCCTCTCATATCAGTTGTCTGCGATGTACCCGGCGTTAACTCTAAAGGCATGCCATAACCCAACCAGTTGGGAGGAGGAGTTAACCCTGTCATTGCCGAGGATAACATATCTATGGCAAGTTTAATCTGCCCATCTGAAGTTTGTGGATTAGTTGTCAACGGCATAGATTGTCCATTGGTGACTCCCAACGTGCTTGGCGGAACAGGAATCTCCATACCCGCAGCAGCCGTAGCAGCCGATGGAGCTGTGACCACTGGTGACTTTGGCTGGTGATAAGTAGGGCCCACATAATCTGGTGGCAATTGTCCCTCTTTGAAAGTTCTTGCCACGGCATTGAAAACCGTATTAGACAGTACACCAGCTTGGTTGATCAAAGCACGGTTGATAGCGCTGTCAACCATCTCTTGAAGTTTGCCAGGATTGGATTCAAAAGTAACCTGCCGAGGCGCCGGCAGTGCATCCTTCTGAATCACCTCACCGCTCCTGTTTATGCTGAAGGACCTCAGGCATTGCTGCTTGTAATCCTCCATGGCTTTAGCAATAGCTTGCTTTTGCTCATCCTTGAGATTGGCTTCCGTCACGGGGATGACGTTCTCTTGATCAAACTCATAAGTCGACATGTTGATCTTGATCTTGAATCCGTCCCACTGGGCGTGCCAAAAGATGTGTTGGTGCAAAAAGCTGGTCTGCAAACACAAAGGGCTAATACCCAATTCAAACGTTAAGGCATGCCAGCCGATTTGACCTTACTACCGGCAAAGGTGATAACTCGAATACTTTAGTCCTGACAACAGCGATGCGCCCGTATGTCACGGCTAAGAGGTACTCACGCGGAACTTGAGAACGCGCCGAGCTTAAGTCGACGAATTCCTAAGAACTCGTAATGAAAAGGAAAAGGTATGACGAAGTCATCGAAAAAGTAGACGCTGGAATATGAGTAAAAACGTGTGTTTGATTGATTGATAGATATCTCATTACAAGGCCCTAGGGTCTATATTTATACCCTGCTCAAAGAGCTACAACCAGACACGACTAGAATTCGAATTCCAAATTACATAGAATCCGTATACAAAACGATTTAAATAACTAAGGAAAACATAAAGCTATCCCCCCCGTGACAAGCTGGAACATCTCCACAAACCAATCGGCAACTCCCGGACTCTCCCTCCGTATCATCAGCAGACTCCCTTGTCATAGTCATCGGTAGACTTCCTTGTCGTAGCCATCGGCACTGACACATCACTACCTATAGACTTAGTCACGTTCAATCTCTCCTTCATCGGCAACCATCCTCATCGGCAATTCATCCTATATACAAAACACCGCCGTCCTATCCTGCCGTCCTGTACTCTACCAAACATGGACACGTGCCCAAAAACGGTGTCAACAGTCATGTCATTAAATAATTAATTAGAGGGTTAAAAGCTGTTCTGGACAGCAAGGGAGTAATTTAACTTTTGTTTAATGATAACTTGGCTTTCTGGGAAACTTGTCTAAATCAAAGTTGTTGTAAACTTATTAAACTAGCTGTGGTTTAAATTTGGGATCATTTGGTCCAGTAGTTTTGAAGTTATGATCTTTCCAAGTTAGGTTCCAGAAATAGGTGTTCTCTGTTTTTCTGGGACAGCACCTGGAACTTTGTTTAAATTACTTGTTTAATGTATGAATCTTGCTGTGATGTTTAAAGATGATTTGTAGACAATTTCATAAGCTTTCCAGAATGTCCTCACTTAAGTTTGTTGGATCTTTGTGGCAATAGTTATGATCTGTTTACTGAGCTAATCCTGCTGTTTGATGCTTGCTGTTATAGGCCATCATGATAAGTTTTGGGCTAAGTTAACTTATTATCTTGTGTGAACTTGTTATAACTATTGCTCCATAAATGAGTGTCCAGTGGGTCACTTATGTTATCAAGCATTCATTCTTTTGTATGCACACCTTCTCATTCACCGAGCATGCAATAGGTGCATCGGACGTGGCAGCCTCCTTCGATCTGTAAGTGAACCCCGAAGGCCAGGAGGGCAGCCAGGAGGTGGAGGTCCAGCAAGTCGGACTCGAGGAGCCCGAAGAAGAAGTTGAGTGCCCAAGTCACGAGCCAGCCTCGTTCATGAAAGGCAAGCCCCGGAGCATTCTAAGTCTCCCTTTACATTCGAAAGTTTATTTATTATGTTATATCTATTTCTGCATTAAGTATAGGAGTTGTGATGAAACCTTTGCTGCATTTTACTCCATCCTTGTCCAGATAACTCACCACACCTTGGTTATAGAGTTAGGATCGAGTAGCAGCTTAGCCTTGCTTAATCGGTAGAAGTCGGGTGATTTCCTGTCACCTACGCGATATAGGGTTGTGTCGTATCACGATGGTCTATATGTGCTATCGTGGATGGAACCTGATTAATTTGACTTAAGCCGGGCGGAGTTTTGCAAGGTTGTAGTAATTCCGTCTGTGGCAGCTAAGGACCGATCGTTGTATGTCCTCTTGTCATGTTGAACGCATGCCTGACACTTAGTTGGCCGGATAACTCGTTCCGACCGCGAAGCCGAGTAGTATGACTCAGGCCGGAAGACCGGCAAGTATAAAGTGCGCACTACCGGAGGAAGTGCGGTGTGCGGGGGACCAATGGCGTAAGCCCACAGGCAGGTGAGTTAAAATTCCTGACCTCCCTGGCAGATTGGTAGCCCTGGGAGTGCGGCGCTGATCGGAGCCGCGATTCCTGAGTCGTACCAAAGGTGACCCGTTGGCTCTCTGACGGGGGATGCTTGGGTGAGTGCTAGGAATAACCCTCCAGCTGGATAGGAATTCGATTCGAATCGCTGTCTCTCCCGGTTAGTGAGAACTTGACAGAGCAGCGGCAAACGTAGCATTCACTAATGAACTTGGTTCATGATAATGATGATAGCAAGGAAGAATATATGATGAACTTGATATGGTTATTATTGCTTGTAATAATCAAGTGAAGTGCTTTAGTACAGGTGCTAATCTAGCAGTAGGCTAATGATAAATAAATATAATGCTCTTACAATGGGTTAGTCATAATAAAAGCTTTTGGCAAAACATTGAGTCAACCAGCTCTACTTTTATATATTAGCCTTGCATGATCCTTGGTGTCTTTTATGTTTACTAGACGGGTAAGTCTAGCTGAGTACATTCTCGTACTCAGGGTTTATTCCCACCTGTTGCGGATGACATCTTTTATGACGGCTTCTGCAAGACCTGTCTCCATCCCACTGGGGATGAGGACTAACCGTTGGGCATGGTTCTCTAACAACCTCGTACCTGTTGCTTTTAAAAGGATGGTGTAGACTCTGGCAATAACAAAACTTATGAAGTAAACTTTGAACAAGGGTGTGTACTATTTTGCTTCCGCTACTTCAAACTTGGGTTCTAATAACTTAATGACTCCGATGTGGTGCCGCTTCGACGTCAATGAAGGACTATGTAACATTTGCTGTGTTTATGTTGAACTATTACGATCTTGGTTTGTTGTGAGTTGGTTTGAAGTCCTACGTGATTTCAATTGACTACCGGGATTATATGGGCTCAAGTTTGGAAACTTGATTGCTTGTCGATCGTTTCTACACTTGAACTCTTATAATTTGGTCGGTTCTGTGACAGCTGGTATCGGAGCAAGTTCAGCATTATAAATGCAGCGTTTGTGTATTTAAAAACAAAAGAGTTTTTAAATAAAATGGTGTAAATCACTATTTAAGTTATGCCAGTGGTCGAATCCTCCTTGCCCACATAAGGACTATTGGTGGCTATTTAAGTACTGACTTGGGGGGTTTTATTTATGCATCTCCGGCAGCACTCGGGTATGGATGTGTGATGACCGCACTATGCTACCTTGTGGTCTAATGGTGGAGGTAGCCTTCATATGTGAATTAGTCACATATGTCGCTAGATTTAATTTATGCAACGTCGCACCTACGCCCTGGTAAGTGTAAGTTGTGAGAGCATGATCGTCCAAACGGCGGTCTAGGGGAGTGTTCGCGGTGGTTTTCTGGAGTGGTTGCATGTCAAAACCATGGAACCACAAAAGAAACTTAATTGGGGAGCATTTAATTTCTCGGGTAGCTGTGGTGTCATTGTTTGTGCATGTTGGGCATGTCCAAGCAATGTGCACTTAGTTTACTGCTTTCTTGAGTGATATATTGGGAGCTGTTGGGCTGAAATGAAGTTTTCTGCAGGTACTCTAACAGCGCACGTGTAAATCGCTAGTTATCGTATCGAGAGACGAATGTATGCCACCATATATCCGTTAGAATATTAAATTCTAAGTTTGTGAGGATGTACGGTTCGTGCATGCATCATGTCGCATTCATACATACATTCTGTCTACTCCTTCCCTTACAATTTTGTCCCTTTTATATAAATAGATGTTGCTTAACTAATCCTCTTTTACCCATGGTATTCCTATTCCTTTCCACAGATGGACGCACCCGCTTCACCCCGTCCCAGTGACACCTTCTTGAGCGAGTTTGGCACTCCTACCCTGCTCTGGAGAGTGTTATAGACTGTCGGGTATACTGAGCCACCTCAGTATTCTTGGTGGGAGTTAGAGAGCACAGGAGGTATACAGTGGTTTGCTGTGCAAGGAGTTGTCCCTCCACATGGGGACAAGCCTGCATGGACAGGCTGGACTTGTAGCTCAGATGGGCAGACTCCTTAGGAGGCAGCTCAAGTTGTAGCTCAGACTATCCTGCTCGATATCTGTCAAAGATGTGGTGATGAGTTGACGGGAGGACCAGCGGCCTCCATTCCCCGTGCTGACCCAGCAGCAGCGGAGTGGAAACAGGCTGATGGTTGTGCTTTGGTTCGAGGCAGGGGAGAGAGAGCTGAGAGTTCTAGTCCTGCTATGAGTGCTATGACGACGGTGCTCAAACTGATCAGTCAGCGAGAGGACACCTATGCACAGGTGATGGTGGCTGTTCGCCAGGCTTAGGAGATGCAACGGAAGGCTGAAAAGCGTGCTCGCAAGTTTCGCAAGCAAGCTAGACTCCTAGAGCAGGCTCAGAAGGACCGCAATGACTGGGAAGACATTGTGGAGTACCGTAGGCAGCAGTGGGTGAAAGCCATTAGAGAGAGAGATCATAAGCAGGATCAGATGAGTCAGATAGCTAGAGAGAGGGAGACCATACAGGAGCGCTTGGTGCAGATCACTCGTGAGAGGGACACTGCACTCCGCGTGTCGGAGAACAGGCACCGAGCATGGGAGATGCACCGAGTTCAGTCGCTTGAGCGGGAGAACTATCTGCAGGATCAGATTGAGGCTGGTCTTGTGGAGATTCATCGTCTCAACAACTTGCTACACCCTATTCCTCGCCCTATACCCGTGTATCCAGAGGTGGGACCTCAGGTGATTGTGGCCGATGATGATGGTATGGAGGTCGATGGACCAGCAGCGGCTGCACCACCTTTGCACGAGGACGTGGAAGGCAAGGAGCTTGAGCCGGTTAGCGACGAGGATGGAGAGGCGATCTTCGACGCTGACTCGGACGACGAGCCTGGAGTGTAGGGAGTAGTGGGTAGTGTTATGTGGGGATCTTTTGTAGTCTGGCAGTTAGCGGTGATGCTGTTGTAACCATGTTGTAATCCGGAACTTTGACCTTGACACATGGCACGTACTGTGATGGTGTAATAACTTTGTGGACCCTATGTGCAATCTTTACATGTTCGTGATGTTACGACGATGTTTTCCGTTGTGGTGCATATTACGGATATCTCTGTCATGTGTTGGATTGGTGATGTTGTTTTGTGGAATTGAATTATTGTGCCTTTTCTGTAAAGCTATTCTCTCGAATACTTTCAGGCATAAATATAAGTTCTTCTGTGGCAAATCCTGTCATCATCAATGCTCACTGACTGTGTCTTTATAGATGTCTCGTGGCACCCGAGGTGTGGAACAGCGGGCAAACATGAATCCACCCCTCCTCCTCCACCACCGAATCCTACTGAGCTAATGCAAATGATGGTGGAAAATCAGAGGATGCTCACGGAGACCATCAATCGGATGGCGAATCAGGGTGGCCGTAATGCACATGAAGGGCCAGCACCTAACCAATACAGTAGCTTCAAGGACTTCATGGATACAAAGCCCCCACCTTTCAGGGAAGCTGAAGAACCTCTTCAAGCCGAGGAATGGCTGAACACGGTGGAACAAAAGTTCCGCTTGCTTCGGTTGACGGAAGGTTTGAAGGCAGAGTATGCAGCTCATCAATTGCAAGGTCCGGCAGGCATCTGGTGGAATCAGTATCGGGAAGCTCTTCCAGCCGACATTGTGCTTGACTGGAATATTTTCCGTGAAGCTTTCAAGGGGCATTTCATTCCTCCCGGTGTCATGGAGATGAAGCATACGGAGTTCATGCAGTTAACCTAGGGTAACAAAACTATGAAGGAGTATTTGCATGCCTTCAATCATTTGTCTAGGTATGCTCCTGAGTTTGTGAACACTGAGGCGAATAAAGATTGCTAGTTTCAAGCGGGGTTTGGGCCCCAAGTTGCTGAAGACTATGGGCCGCACTAAGTGTGCAACTTTCAATGAGTTTGTCAGTGATGCTCTCACTCAAGAGAACTATAACACTATGTACACTGCGACCAAGACTCACAAGAGGGCTTTTGAGGCCAGGGCAGGGTCATCTCAGTCCAAGGCTCCAGTGGCAGCTAAGCCACCGTTCCGTGCTCCAACGCCTAACCAGCGATACCGCCCTCCGATGAAGAAGAATCAGGTGAAGACGGGTTTCTGCAAGGGGTACTCTATTGCTCTTCCTAGGGGCAACACGCGTCCCAACTATGCCAAGACTCCACCTGCCAACCGTCCGTGCTGGAACTGCAATCAGACCGGGCATTGGCAGAGCAACTGTCCTTACCCACCGAAGAAAGTCAACCAGGGCAACGTCCGCCAGGGGCGTGTTCACTACACAATCGTGGAGGCAATCCATGCTGGTGAGGTAGTCACGGCAGGTAAGTTTCTAGTTAACCAATGTGACGCACTTGTGATTTTTGATTCTGGAGCATCGCATTCTTTTGTGAGTTCTGAATTTGTGTCTAAGCATAATATCAAGGCAATTACACTTGATAAGGGTAGTTATTGTATTAGTGCTGCGGGAAATGATATTTCCACCAATCAAGTGGTTTTGGGGGCAACTCTGGAAATAGGAGGCCGTCAGTTTCTTACTGATTTGGTTGTTCTACCCGGTGTGGGCATAGATGTAATTCTGGGAATGAAGTGGATGAGTGGCAACAGAGTTCTTATCGACACCACCACTCGTGTAGTGATGTTGAAAGACCCGAAGACCAAGGAGGCATTTCTAGTGCAACTCCCTCGTGATATTCAAATCCGTAGCACTGTGAATGCAGTTACATCTAAGGCTATTCAGGACATTCCGGTGGTGTGTGAGTTCCCGGATGTATTTCCTAATGATTTACCCGGGCTTCCTCCGGATCGGGATGTGGAGTTCAAAATTGAGTTGATTCTAGGTACCGCTCCTATCTCTAGAAGACCCAATGAGCTAGCTGAGCTTAAGACCCAACTAAATGAGTTATTGAAGAAGGGTCTTATCTGTCCTAGTTCGTCTCTATGGGGTTGTCCGGCTATCTTTGTGAAGAAGAAGGATCAATCTTTGCGCATGTGTGTGGACTATCGTCCCCTAAATGCGGTGACCATCAAGAATAAATACCCTCTTCCTCGCATTGATATCTTGTTTGATCAGTTGTCTAAAGCCAAGGTATTCTCCAAGATCGATTTGGGATCTGGGTATCATCAGATCAAGATCCGTCCTGAAGATGTACCTAAGACAGCTTTCTCGACGAGATATGGGTTGTATGAGTATCTTGACATGTCCTTCGGTCTTACAAATGCACCTGCTCACTTCATGTATCTCATGAATTCGGTGTTCATGCCCGAATTGGACAAGTTTGTGGTGGTCTTCATTGATGATATCTTGGTATATTCCTGCAATGAAGAGGAGCATGCAGAGCATCTGCGTATAGTGTTGTCGCGTTTGCGCGAACATCAGCTTTATGCCAAGTTTAGCAAATGCGAGTTTTGGCTGAAGAAAGTACCTTTCTTGGGCCATGTCTTAACTGAAGAAGGCATATCGGTGGACCCAGCCAAGGTGCAAGAAGTGCTGGATTGGAAAGTTCCAACTTCGGTACATGAGGTTCGGAGTTTTCTTGGTCTGGCTGGATATTATCGTCGATTCATTCCCGAATTCTCAAAAATATCCAAGCCTATGACTCGGCTACTTCAGAAAGATGAGAAGTTTGTGTGGACGCCTGAATGTGAAGAGGCATTCCACAAGTTGAGGACATTGCTGACATCAGCTCCTGTTCTAGCTCAACCTGATATCGAAAAGCCCTTCGATGTCTTTTGTGATGCGTCAGGCATCGGTTTAGACTACGTGTTGATGCAAGAAGGTCGCGTTATCGCGTATGCCTCGCGCCAACTTCGAAAGCATGAGGTCAATTACCCTACTCATGACTTGGAATTGGCAGCAGTTGTTCATGCTTTAAAAATCTGGAGGCATTATTTGCTGGGTAATCTGTGTAATATCTACACCGATCATAAGAGCCTCAAGTATATCTTCACTCAACCTGAACTGAACATGCGGCAGCGAAGGTGGCTTGAGTTGATTAAAGATTATAATCTACATGTGCACTATCATCCGGGCAAGGCAAACGTGGTGGCGGATGCCTTGAGTCGGAAAGCGCACTGTCACTCAATCCAAGTGGAAGATCCGTTGTTGTCACATCTTATGCATCCACTTGTGCTCAACCAGATTTCGCTGGAGAGTACTCTTCGCAATCGAGTCATTGAATTGCAGCAAACAGATGTAGGCATCCACCATATAAAGAGGAAAATGTAGGAAGAAGAAACCAAGCATTTCTAGGTCGATGAGAATGGAATTCTTTGGTTCAAGGATCGACTAGTTGTCCCAAAAGACCGTGAGCTGCGAAATCAGATCTTGTCTGAAGCTCATTCATCCAAATTGTCTATCCATCCTGGTAGTAGCAAGATGTATCAGGATCTAAAACCCCTGTTTTGGTGGACAAAGATGAAAAAGGAGATCGCTGCTTTTGTCGCCCGTTGTGACAATTGTTATCGTGTGAAGGCTGTTCACATGAAAGCTAGTTTGCTTCAACCCTTGTCAATTCCTGGTTGGAAATGGGAAGAAGTCAGCATGGATTTCATCGTTGGACTCCCAACTTCTGTTAAGGGTTACGACTCCATCTGGGTGATTGTAGATCGTTTGACCAAGGTTGCTCGATTTATTCCAGTTCGAACTGACTATCGTCCACATCAATATGCAGAATTGTATTTCGAGCACATTGTTCTTCAGTATGGTGTGCCTCGAACTATTGTATCAGATCGTGGACCGCAGTTCACTGCTCGTTTTTGGGAATGTCTACATGAGCAGATTGGTACTCATTTAGTCCGTAGCTCTGCTTATCATCCCCAAACAGCAGGTCAGACTGAACGGGTTAACCAAATCCTAGAAGACATGTTGAGGGCATGTGCTCTCTCTTCAAAAGGTTCTTGGGTTAAGTGGTTGCCATTGGCTGAGTTCTCCTACAACAATAGTTACCAGGAGAGTATCAAGATGGCTCCATTTGAAGCCCTGTACGGTCGAAAGTGTCAAACCCCGTTGAATTGGGTAGAAGCCGGAGAGCGAAGGTATTATGGCATCAATTTCGTGAATGAAGCAGAGCAGAAAGTCCGTACCATCCAGCAACATCTGGAAGCTGCTCAAGCTCGACAGAAAAGTTATGCCGACAAAAGAAGGAAGCCGATTGAGTTTTCAGTTGGTGTTCCGATGAAGGGTGTAAAAGGTTCGGAGTTACGCGAAAGCTTGCACCTCGTTATGTGGGACCTTATCGGATTCTCGAAAAGAAAGGGAATGTGGCGTACAAAGTTCAACTCCCAGTTGTGCTTCGAGCTATTTTCCCTGTCTTCCACGTATCACAATTAAAGAAGTGCCTTCGTGTACCGGAGGAACGAGTGGAAGTTCGAGATATCAAGTTGAAGTCAGACTTGGTGTATGAAGAAAAACTTGTAGCGGTTCTTGATCGCAAGGAACAGGAAACTCGTAATCGTGTGGTTAAGCTCTACAAGGTGTTGTGGAGTAACCATGGGGAGGAAGATGCCACTTGGGAGACGGAGGATTATTTAAAAGAAGTTTACAAAACCTTCTTCGAAAATCAATAAGCTTTCAAATCTCGGGACGAGATTTTTGTAAGGGGGGAGGGCTGTAACACCCCAGTGTTATGGTTGCATTAATCATGTGCATAGCATGAGCATCATCATCTACTCAAAGCATATCACGATCATCATCTATCTTGAGCCATGTCATTCTATGCTAATATGTGATCTAAATTGCTTAAATAGGCTTCCTATGCTCATGCTTGAATGAACCGTGCTTGTGTTTATGCTCTATGCCTTGGTAATTAGTTTATTTATGCTTAACTTAACCTTGGGAACAATGTTCATGTTGATCACTTCTCCAAAATAATCACTTAAGTCATACTTATACAAATAGGCCCTAGAAACCTCTTTTGATTAGGCTTTTAAAAAGTGTTTCATAAAATGTTTGCATGTCAAAAATTTCTACAGAAAAGTTGTAGCAAATTTTATAAGGAACAAAAGTTGTTTTATAGACATCTCATGAAAATGAACAAAAATAGCTCAAAATTGAACCACAAGGCAAATTTGGGGCTGTTTCCAACACTTAGAAAATTTTCTAAGTCCGGAAACGCAAATAGTTTGCTCGATCGATTTTGAAAACTCTATACCTCTCAATCCAGGCCGATCTAGCTTTTGCTCCAGTTGACAAAGTTGTAGATCACAGCTAGTACTCCAACTTTGTCAACTACATCAGGTCCTAACTCGCTCTGGTTTGGAAGTTATTCATCGTTGAAGTCCCTCTGTTAGACCGTCGCCGTTTTCTCTGAATCGAAGCCGAGCTCGCCGTCGCGGATGGCCAGAGCGCCACCTGTCCGCCAGATGGCGCCCGTACGCCGGCGATGGCCCCGCTCGTCAGCTCCCAGCGCGCGCATGACCTCCACGGCGACGTCCCGAGCAGAGTGGACGCGTCCACTCTCGCCTTCCTCGCCCTCTCGCGCCTGTAACCCGCCCGCAGCGAGCTCACCGTCGCGAGCTCACTCCGGTGAGCTCGTGCGCGTTCCTTGCTGCGCCATTGCCCACCAAACTCCACCCACAGCTCCGCCGTGAGCCGCTCTTCACTTCCCACCCTCTAGCTCGCCGCAAAACCCACCGTGAGCCGCCATTCCCTTCTTTCCCCAAATCGGGTCGCCGCGACCATCTTTTCCGGCGAACTCAATGCCGAGCCCGGTGAAGCCGCTCGTCTTCTCTGGTTAGGTCCTAGAGGTAGAGTAGGTCCTTAGCGAGCGTTTGTGCCACTTGGTGGACGCTCTACCGAACTCTCCGTCGCCGGACACGATGCGCAGCGCCGCTGTGTTTCCGCTGGAGATGGGTGCTCTCGTGGCCAGCGTGTTCCACGAGATTTCAAGCCAAGCCGCGTACCTAGGAAGCTTCGCCGTAGTCCGCTGGTGCTGTAGAAGGCCTTAGGTCGCGCTCTACCGGCCTGAGGGCTCCGGCGTAACGCCGAGCACCTCCGCCGAGCCACCTTGATCGACGGCAAGCCCCTTCCGGTGGCTCCGCCTTGGGGAAAAGGGGGTCAATCGAGTCGCTAGAGTCTGGGGATCACGTTGGTGCCCCTGGTTTGGCCGGAGACCTCGCCGTCACGGAGAAATCGCCGGCGAGAGTCGCCTCGGCCATGAAGGAGAAGAACCTGACATGCGGGGTCCACAGCCAGTGTCACCCTCCTTCCCTCCTTTTCTTTTATTCAAATCTGGATTTTTGGCTTCCTTGCAAAAATCATATCTCCTGTTTATGAGAAACACAAATTGTGAAACCAATTTTGTGGTATTCCTTGTGATGGTTAGTTTTTAATAAAAATATAAAATGAACCATGTTTTCTGGAAAAATATTTATTAAGGATTTAATCTTGTTATTCATGGATAAATTCATATCTCTGGTTATACTGTTTAGTTTGCCTTGAAAATTTTATGGTAGTCTCTGTGTAGTATTAGAGTGCTTTGATAAATATTTCATGATTTTTTGGAGTACTGCAGCTTTGTTATGTAATTTATATTTGAGATTTGGCTCGTTTCCTTGATTAAATCATATAAAAGAATTGGTGTTTATGCTGGTGCTCTACTTTGGTAGTAAACTTGTTTATGGTATTCATAATATATAAATAATCTGAAATCTGTTGTTTGACACCAAATAAGTCATAATTCCCAATTTATGAAATAAACACCTTGCTACATGTTAAATGCATATCTTTAATTTGGTATGTGCATTGGCTCTGAAATTTTTATGGTAATGCGTTGATGCTATACTTGTGCCTCTGTAATTTTTGTAGATTTTTGTGAGCACTTTTGCTAGTATCTTGTAATTATGCTCCTCTCTAGAATTAAATTAATAAATGCATTGTTAATAAACAATTAGAGGTTATCATCTGGTGTTCTGGTTGTCTTATAATATGCTTGTGCTCATAAGCCATGTGGTTGACACTGTTTGTGTTTTGGTCATGTCATTAAATAATTAATTAGTGGGTTAAAAGCTGTTCTGGACAGCAAGGGAGTAATTTAACTTTTGTTTAAAGATAACTTGGCTTTCTGGGAAACTTGTCTAAATCAAAGTTGTTGTAAACTTATTAAACTAGCTGTGGTTTAAATTTGGGATCATTTGGTCCAGTAGTTTTGAAGTTATTATCTTTCCAAGTTAGGTTCCAGAAATAGGTGTTCTCTATTTTTCTGGGACAGCACCTGGAACTTTGTTTAAATGACTTGTTTAATATATGAATCTTGCTGTGATGTTTAAAGATGATTTGTAGACAATTTCATAAGCTTTCCAGAATGTCCTCACTTAAGTTTGTTGGATCTCTGTGGAAATAGTTATGATCTGTTTACTGAGCTAATCCTGCTGTTTGATGCTTGCTGTTATAGGCCATCATGATAAGTTTTGGGCTAAGTTAACTTATTATCTTGTGTGAACTTGTTATAACTATTGCTCCGTAAATGAGTGTCCAGTGGGTCACTTATGTTCTCAAGCATTCATTCTTTTGTATGCACACCTTCTCATTCACCGAGCATGCAATAGGTGCATCGGACGTGGCAGCCTCCTTCGATCTGCAAGTGAACCCCGAAGGCCAGGAGGGCAGCCAAGAGGTGGAGGTCCAGCAAGTCGGACTCGAGGAGCCCGTAGAAGAAGTTGAGTGCCCAAGTCACGAGCCAGCCTCGTTTGTGAAAGGCAAGCCCTGGAGCATTCTAAGTCTCTCTTTACTTTCGAAAGCTTATTTATTATGTTATATCTATTGCTGCATTAAGTATAGGAGTTGTGATGAAACTTTTGCTGCATTTTACTCCATCATTGTCCAGATAACTCACTACACCTTGGTTATAGAGTTAGGATCGAGTAGCAGCTTAGCCTTGCTTACTCGGTAGAAGTCGGGTGATTTCCTGTCACCTGCGTGATATAGGGTTGTGTCGTATCACGATGGTCTATATGTGCTATCGTGGATGGAACCTGATTAATTTGACTTAAGCCGGGCGGAGTTTTGCAAGGTTGTAGTAATTCGGTCTGTGGCAGCTAAGGACCGATCGTTGTACGTCCTCTTGTCATGTTGAACGCATGCCTGACACTTAGTTGGCCAGATAACTCATTCCGACCGCGAAGCCAAGTAGTATGACTCAAGCCGGAAGACCGGCAAGTATAAAGTGCGCACTACCGAAGGAAGTGCGGTGTGCGGGGGACCATTGGCGTAAGCCCACAGGTCGGTGAGTTAAAATTCCTGACCTCTCTGGCAGATTGGTAGCCCTGGGAGTGCAGCGCTGATCGCAGCCGCGATTCCTGAGTCGTACCAAAGGTGACCCGTTGGCTCTCCGACGGGGGATGCTTGGGTGAGTGCTAGGAATAACCCTCCAGCTGGATAGGAATTCGATTCGAATCGCCGTCTCTCCCGGTTAGTGAGAACTTGACAGAGCAGCGGCAAACGTAGCATTCACTAATGAACTTGGTTCATGATAATGATGATAGCAAGGAAGAATATATGATGAACTTGATATGATTATTATTGCTTGTAATAATCAAGTGAAGTGCTTTAGTACAGGTGCTAATCTAGCAGTAGGCTAATGATAAATAAATATGATGCTCTTACAATGGGTTAGTCATAATAAAAGCTTTTGGTAAAACGTTGAGTCAACCAGCTGTACTTTTATATATTAGCCTTGCATGATCCTTGGTGTCTTTTATGTTTACTAGACGGGTAAGTCTAGCTGAGTACATTCTCGTACTCAGGGTTTATTCCCACCTGTTGTAGATGACATCTTTTATGACGGCTTCTGCAAGACCTGTCTCCATCCCGCTGGGGATGAGGACTAACCGTTGGGCACGGTTCTCTAACAACCTCGTACCTGTTGCTTTTGGATGGATGGTGTAGACTCTGGCAATAACAAAAACTTATGAAGTGAACTTTGAACAAGGGTGTGTACTATTTTGCTTCCGCTACTTCAAACTTGGGTTGTAATAACTTAATGACTCCGATGTGGTGCCGCTTCGACGGCAATGAAGGACTATGTAACATTCGCTGTGTTTATGTTGAACTATTACGATCTTGGTTTGTTGTGAGTTGGTTTGAAGTCCTACGTGATTTCAATTGACTACCGGGATTATATGGGCTCAAGTTTGGAAACTTGATTGCTTGTCGATCGTTTCTACACTTGAACTCTTATAATTTGGTCGGTTCTGTGACACGCGGGGCGTCGATGTCGCCTCTAGGCGGACCCTCGAGGATCCAGTCGAGGCGAGATGCCATCCCCTCGGAGTCGCCGCTGCCGTCATCGCTGTCTCTGCCGTCATCATCACTAGGAGATTCTTCTTCAGGCTCCCCTTTGCCTGGATTTGGCTCGACGCGCCTCCAGCGATTGGCGGTCGATATTCTTCTTCTTCTTCTCTTTCTTCTCTGAGTCCTTGGTGGACTTCTGTTTCACAGCGGACTGGCGCCGCTTGTCACGGTTGACCTCGTCCTCCTTTACTGGAGGCCTCGAGGACCGGACGTCGATCGGTCCCTGCGAGAACAAAGACAAGCTTGAAAAAAGGAAGCCAGGGAAATCCAGAATCAAAGCCATATACAAGAAAGGAACGTACGAGGTCGATCGAGACCGCATCAGGCCTCATGGGGAAGCCATTGACGTGCTCCGGCTGGAAGGCGCCGGCGACGGCCGCCCTGACCCGGGCCGTGACTTCATCGTCCGCCGGAGCCTCGTTGGACATCCGGCACGCCTCGAGGTCCTAGGACGGAGCGCTGGGCCCCATCTCATCCATCCTTAGCGGCCGAGACATCAGCGGGAGAACTCTCCGATGATGGACGGCCGAGAGGACGAGAGCGGCAGACAGGCCCTCCAAGCGTAGCTTCTTCAGAGCGTCGAGGAGGGGGTCCAGCCGCGACTAGTGGGCTTGGACGACGCAGTATGTCCAGTTCTCCGGGCGCTCCGTGATCAGGCGGCCGGTGTAGGCAGGGAGAAGACCATCGTCGTTCCTCAGGTAGAACCACTGGGAGTCCCATCCAGCGTGGTTCGATGACAACCCCACCAGGATGTACTCGCGTGGCCTCTCCGTCTTCTTGGTCTTCAGCACCAGATTGAGGCACCCGGCCCGCACGGGTTTCCAGACGCCCGTAGTTCTAGTGGGGGCGTTGAAGAGCTCGCCCCTGTAGAGGTGGAGCCACAGCTCCCAGTGGGGCATCATCCCCAAATAGCCCTCACACACCGCGGCAAAGACCACCGCGATGGTGATGGCATTTGGGGAGAAGTGCTGGAGCTCCACCCCGTAATGGTGGCAGAGCGCCCGCATGAAGCGGCTCGGAGGAGCGCCCAGGCCATGGCGGTGGAACTTGGCAAACAAAACCACGTAGCCCTTGGGCGGCTTGGGCTCCCTATGGTCCGCTGGCAGCGCAATCCACTCCGGCGACGACAGCGATGTGCTCCAGCAACCGGCGTTCCTCCCTCTCGAGCTCCAGCAACCAGCATTCCGTAATCAACGACGGGCGCCAGTCATTGGCGACGACAAGTCTCATAGGCATCTTGGGTGGATGGAAGGCGGACTCGCTACTACTCGAGGGGGTGCGCGCGCACGTGAGATGGCAAGAAAGCTAACGCAAAAATGGAGGCAGAAGGCGGAAGGGAGAACGGAGGCAAGGCAATGGGATATTTATAGGCAGCGACCCACCAACGGAAGATCCGATAAATGAGGTAACTCCCCCCATAAATGCGCCGCCTAACGGTCTTTTTCCTCCTCACAAACGAGGCGCTCCGAATTCTACGCCGATACAATGTCATAACGGCTCCCGCCTGAAAAGATGCACCCAACGGGCAAAAAGGCGAACTGCCACGGCCTCTTCCTTCCCTTGTAAGCCAAGGTATGCACCCATGAAAGCCTCGAGAGGTCACAGGCTGACCCGCCGAAAGGGTTCGATAGCCGATCTCGAGCACCAGAGTCAGGGATGCCCAACGAGTGGTCGAAAATCGAGGCCTGCCTCGAGAACTCGCTGGGGATGTCCGAGGTAGGGTCGAGACAGTCGAGAGGAATCCCCCCGACGGGAGGCATCGAGCCACTAGACTCTATCGAACGAGACCAGCATCCCCGACCACATCGACCCCGCTTTATGAGAACGCCTTCGGGCTACAGCTGACCCCCTCGAAAGGGGCACAGGTTCTCACTTGGACTACCCGTTAGGAGCTCAATCTGGGGTGGATGACACTCGCTCTATCGAGAGTACGTCGAAACCCCCGCGCAAAACGAGCTAATCAGAACCTTCCACCACTGGTGTCGACAGCGTTTCTGCGAACTAGGCAATATAACCCTCGAAGGAGTCAAAAACACCTCCAAGGGCTCGGGGCTAACCCCGCAGGGTCGCTCACGTGCCCCCATGGAAACTCAACCGCAACATAAAGCCTCCACTCGAGCACCAGCGCTCAAATGGAGGCTCGGGGGCTACTGTCGAGGGTATCAGTAAGGGGTATCCTAACTGATGTACATAATCAGATTGCCCGTACGCAAGTCGAGTCCCCCAACTCGACGCTCTACCCAATCACGCGTATAATCATCGACGATCGCAACCTCGAAGACGGAAAGGGCGTCGAGCGAATCGATAAGGGCTCGAGCGCCAACTACCGTCGAATACGGAAGCAGGCACGAGCGAATCGGGAGGCGTCGAGCGCAAGGACACCGCCCGCCGCCTGACGCGCGCACGGGAACCAGGGCATTTAATGCGCCTATCGCGTTCTCACCTAACACGCTAGTCACGGGAAGCGTGATGGGGAATAGGCACCCATCCTGTCATTCTTTTTGCAACCTTCCCCACCAAACGATCCAGAGCATGTCAGAACGCAGGAAGAAGGGTCGGAACGTCTAATCAAGACCCCCTCGAGACACCCAAGGTCAACGCTCTGGATAGCAAGGCACTACACGGCGTCCGACCGTCGACCAGACATGTTTCCTTCCTGGGGAAGGGTTGGGCGTCGAATGACAACACTGCAACCACTCCGACGTTTTAGCCGCCATGACGTACAGGCATGCAACAGATAAACCAGTCCAAGACGGCGCGCAGAGCAGAATACAGGGGCACGCGTAATCATCAACAAGCTACCAGGACGGGACGGCTCGAAACCACGCCGGTACGGAGGCCTCGAGTAGGTCCGCGTGCGATACCTCTATCGACCCCTACTCTAACGCCTATACTTGTACCCTAGGCTTCTCCTTGGAACTATAAAAGGGGAGGCCCGGGAGCGAACACAGGCATCACGCAAGACAACACTCCTATGAAGTAGAGCTTCCATACACCATCTCATTCCATACCACGCTTGTATTCACCCCTGTACAAGCACTTAGGTGCAGAATAATACAAACTCTCCTCCCCCGCTGGACGTAGGGCCTTCTCTTGCCCGAACCAGGATAAATCTTTGTGTCTTTTTGCATCACCATCTGGAAGAGGGAGCACGCATACAAATTTACTCGTTGGTGTGACCCCCCGTGGGGAAAACACTGACACTATGCTCTGCCATACTCTGGCTCATCTAGGGGACAAGGCTGCAAAGGGGCGATTGGATGGGTGCTTGCTCCCTATCACGCTTCCCATGACTGTCGGGTTAGGTGAGAACGTGGCAGGCGCATTAAATGCCCTGGTTCCCGTACCCGCGTCAGGCGGTGGACAGCGTCCTTGCACTCGAGGTCTGTTGATTCATACGAGCCAGTTCCGTATTCGACGATCGTCGTCCGCTCGAGCCTCTGTCGATTCGCATGACCCTTTTTCCCTGTTCGAGGCTATGGTTTGCGGCATGCTTCGGTAGCCGCGTGTCCGAGCGGGGGCGCGAGTCAAGGGCCTCGATTTGCGTATGGGTCCTTTTATGAACATTTGTTGGGGTACCCCTTATGGACACCCTCGACAAATAGCTTCAACCCACTTAGTAAAATAGTCAGTGGCAACTAAGATGAACTTATGTCCCTTGCTTGACGGCAGATAAATCTAGCTGATTCGATCAATAGCACATCCCCAGAACGGCTAAAGCTTAATAATGGGATTCATGGCCGATGCGGGTGCCCTTTGAATATTGCCAAACCTCTGACATCGTTTGAAATATTGAAAGCAATCCTCAAGTATAGTCGGCCAATAGTACCCGTTTCTCCTAATCATCCACTTCATCTTAAAAGCTGACTGATGTGCTCCACACACTCCTTTATGGATCTCACCCATCAAACTTTTAGCCTCATCATCACCCAAGCACTTGAGTACAACTCCATCTACCGTTCGGTAATATAACTCTTCTCCAAGGAGTACATACTTAGTAGCTTGAAACCTGACATGCCTCTCAACCCTTCTAGATGGATCTTTTAAGTAATCAATGATTTCCTTTCTCCAATCATCGGCACTGGTTGCCGATAACATATTTAAGAGAGGTTGATATCCCGAGGCATGCTGAGCCAACCGATTATCCTCTTCATTATGTAACCGAGGAACATGCACCAATCGGAAATCCTTGAATTCCCCCAATAGTTGTTTGCTCTTTTCATAGTAAGTTATCAAAACATCACTTCGACATTCATAAATTCCACTCAATTGATTTATAACAAGCATAGAATCGCCGAAGATTTCAATAGCATCAGCATGAACCTCTTTTAACAATTCCAACCCTTTGATCAGAGCTTGGTATTCAGCTTGATTATTCGTTGACATGGCAACAATCAGGAAATAGGACTCGTACTTCTTTCCCTGAGGAGAAATTAATATGATGCCGATTCCTGCCCCTCGGTCACACGTGGATCCATCAAAGAAGAGTGTCCAAGGAACGATCTCCAAAGTTCCCACTACACCGCAATGCTGAGTCACAAAATAGGCAATAATTTGCCCTTTGACTGCATTAGCCGATGACTGGTTCTTCATTAGAATCTGAGCTTGTTGCCACATCGACAAATGATACCTTTTTGTTCCATGCTCTCTTAGGTTCAAAAGTTTTGATATCTTGGTCAGAAATCCTCTGTACTAAATGACTCAGACTTTTGAACTCCTGAGAAGCATGCTTGTCTCTAATATGCGGCAACAATCCCTGGAAAGCCAAATCGGCTAGCTGCCGATCATCTAGAACCAGACTATAACATTTATTCTTGACTTCTCGCAACATTTGCACGAAGCTTTCAACCGATTCATCATTGCATTGCTTCAGCCTGACTAAATCGGTAATTTTCTTCTCATGAACTCCAGAAAAAAGTATTTATAGAACTATTTTTCTAGATCGTCCCAGGTGATCACTATGTTTGGAGGTAATGAAATAAACCAAGTAAAGGCCGATCCAGAAAAAGATGATGAGAATAAACGAACCCTTAACTCATCTCTGTTAGTAGCTTCCCCACACTGAATGATGAACCTGTTAACATGCTCCATGGTTGATGTATCATCCTGCCCAGAAAATTTGGTGAAATCCGACACCTTGTACCGATTTGGAAGTGGAATTAAGTCGTACACAGGAGGATACGGTGTCCGATAAGAGTAAGTGTTGACTTTGGGTTTTATCCCAATTTGATCTCTCATCACCTCAGCTATCTTATCGGCCCAATAAGCATCGGCATCTTGCTGATGAGCTGGTTGTGGATCTGGCATCTGCTGATAAGCTTCCACGTGTCTCTGCGGTGCACGATACCCAGGGAACATAGGATTAACTACCGCCTGTTGACCACCAACTTGCTGACCAAGATTCATCGGCTGGTTGATTAACCCTTGATTATGAAATCTAGGTTGCACTGATCCCTGTTGAAATTCCATAGCCTGATGATTCTGCTGAGGCCCTTGTGGGAAGGCAAACTGCCCTATCCATCCATTATTCATCGGCGTAGGTCCTGTCGACTGCTGATAATTGGACATCATCATTGAATTGACATACCCCGGCTGTGTCATAAACCTTTGCTACGTCGGCATTGGATCTGCAGATGCATTAGGCATCTGGAACGTTGGTATTTGAGAATTCCTAGTAAAAGGTCTTGCAGTATTTGTGGTAGAATATTGGGGATTCTGAGTCATCGGCGATACTGGGGGTGCCGATGCCATAGGAGCCTTGCCTGCCATGTCAGCCACTTGAGACGTTCCAGAGCTATTTGCTATAAACTCTGGGGGCATACCATATCCCCACCAATTAGGAGGAACCCGAGAGCCTTTAAACACAAATCCTGACATTGCCAATGCCAATAAATCTGTAGCGAGTTTAACCTATTCCTCTGATAATGATGGATTAGTCACCATCGGTGTAGATTGTGCATTAGTCATCCCTAATGTGCTTGGAGGAGAAGTAACTTCCGTACCCGCAACGGTTGTAGTAGCCAATGGAGCCGTTGTAACACCCTAGGTGTTAAGCATGCACTTAAGTTTCATAAGCATTCTCATCAAGCATAGCATAAGCATAGCATCACATGAGCATGGCATTAATCCAAGTGTGATTTTAAGTGTTTAAATTTCATGGTTTATATATGATAGAAATAGTGTGCTTGTTGCCAAAATTCTTGAAATGCCCAAAATAGGTTGAAATATGTATAGAAGAATTAAGAGTAATTTGGTGAAATTTTTGGAGCTATAGAAATAAAGAAAATGGATTTTTAAAAAAATCCCAAAAATCAATTCATTTAAAAACCTATAGCTAGTTTTAAGTTGTATCTCAAATTCTATTTGGAATTTGGGATTTCAACTTAAATCAAAGTTGTAGAACTCTTTATTTGTGATAACTTTTGTTTTTGGGGGTAAAGCTGAAAAAGGTTTTAAAATAGTCAAAATGATTTAGAAAAAGAATTGAGAAAAGAAATTAAAAAAAGAAAAGGGGGCAGGCGCTGCTGGGCTGACCCGCCTCCATTTCGGCCCGCTCACCTACGCGGCCCATTTGCCCCTCCCCTCTCCCGCGCGCGGACGCGCCCGCCTCGCTCCACCCGGCGCCGGCCACGTGGCGGCCGTACGCCGGCATCGTGGACGCGGCTGCCTGGCCGACCGGCTTAACCCGGTCGAGACGCTACCCCGCGCCCCCAGAACGCCCCACTCTGTCTCCTCCCCACTCCTTCCTCGCTCACACGCAGCAGTAGCCACGGCGGTGCTCCGCCGTGTGCCATTGGCGTCGCAGCCAAGCTCCCCACTCCGACCACCCGCGTTCGATTAAACCCACCCCCAGCTCTGCCTCGACGAGCTCTACCTCGTGCGCACACTCACGGTCATCCGCGTCAAGGTATTGGGCGAGATTCCGCCACCGCGCCATGGCCAGATATCCGGCGAGCTCTCGGTCCGCGCGGATCTTCCTCCCCGACCCTCTTTCTCTTCTTTAGTTAGCGCGTTTTGGTCGCCGCACCCCAGCGAACCCGATGCGCCCCTCCGTTCGTGCTCTATCGGCCGGAGGCGGCCGGACGCCGATGAGCAGCGCCACGGAGCTCCGCCGTGTGCCATACCCACCGCTAGAGACCTCCTCCGCCAATGTGAGTTAGTGCAACATGTTCGTCTCGTCGAGACGAAGCTGTAGGTGACGGCCGCGCCACTGGAGACCTCGCCGTCGGCGAGAGCCGGCCGGTCGAAGGCGGCCGGAGTACGGCGTGGCTGACCAGTGGGGCCACGACACCTAGGTCCCTCCTGTTAGCGTCTCTACGGGTGTGGATCTGGGTGGATCTAGTGTTTTTCCTCGGTTTTTCTAAAATAAAGGTTTTCAGAAATCATTTAAATCTTGTATATTTCATAACTTGAGTTCTACAGCTCCAGAAATGAAGAAATAAATTTTGGTGTGTTCTAAAATTTTAGATCTACCATTTCGTGTAATTGCATGATATATTTGAACAACTTTTCTGTACAAATGTATTTAATCCATGTTTTTGCTAATAATTAGAAAATGCATATCAATTAAAATATAACTCAGAAAAATGTGAAACTTGTTTTGTTAGATTTGCATGGATGATTAGCCTCTAGGAAAAATACGTCATATATTAGTTGTTGTATAAAATATTTTATAATGATTTAAATACTTGCATGGCAATGGTGTATGATTTTTAGTAAATAATTGGGTCATGCAATTAATCTGGAAATTTTTGTGGGTGTTTCTCATGATAGTACGTAATTTATAAAAATATGAAATCTGTTGTTTGACACTTTATCACTAGTGGGGTAATTATACTTACTATATAGAATAAACTTGTGTTTTTGTGTGGGCTAAGCTATCTGTCCAAATATTATGAAAAATTTGTGGTGGACTTTAAATGGGACCAGTGATCTACTGTAATTTTTGTGAAATTTATTGATAATCAGAAGTACAGGCCACTATTGTAGGTCCAATGATAACTAAAATAAATTAGGAATTGTTGTGCATGAGTTAAATGGCATAAAAGGGTGTTTGGTGTATCTTTGAAGCATCATGTTAGCTTGCTGATTAACCATGAAAACAACTTGTAGAAGAGAATGCAATAGATGCTTAATTTGAGTACATATTCTTGGATGATGTTGACTATCTTGTAGAAATAATCACCTATATCATCTATGCATCATGTCATGGTCATCTGGTACCCACTTGCATAAGCACTGCATCCCGGGCATCTCACATTCCACTCATGAGCACACATGCATCATACAGGCTCGCAGGAGAACGAGGTGGGACCCGAGGAGTAGGAAGAGGCCCAGGAGCAGGAACTTCCGGGAGGACCAGAGCCGGAAGGAGAGCTTCAGGAGTGTGCGGACCACAAGCCTAGCACGTTTGAGAAAGGCAAGCCCCGGAGCATTCTAAGTCTCCCTATTCTCGTTAACTTAATTGATTGTTGATGCAAAACTGGTCTGCAAACACAAAGGGCTAATACCCGATTCAAATGCTAAGGCGTGCCAGCCGATTTGACCTTGCTATCGGCAAAGGTGATAACTCGAATACTTTAGTCCTGACAACAGCGATGCGCCCGGATGTCACGGCTAAGAGGTACTCACGCGGAACTTGAGAACACGCCGAGCTTAAGTCGACGAATTCCTAAGAACTCGTAACAAAAGGAAACAGTATGACGAAGTCGTCGAAAAGTAAATGCTGGAATATGAGTAAAAACGTGTGTTTGATTTCTTTTATTGCTTCTTTATTACAAGGCCCTAGGGTCTATATTTATACCCTGCTCAAAGAGCTACAACCAGACACGATTAGAATTCGAATTCCAAATTACACGGAATCCGTATACAAAACGATGCAAATAATTAAGGAAATAACAAAACTATCCCTCGTGACAAACCGAAACTCCTCCACATAACGACCGGCAGCTTCCGGACTCCCTCTTTGCGTCATCGGCAGACTTTCTTACCTAGCCATCGGCACCATATTACTGCCTGTGGACTTAGTCACGTTCAACTTCTCCCTCATCGGCAACCATCCTCATCGGCAACCCACTTTGTAAACATCGTACTGCCACCTTATCCTGCCATCCTAGACACGTGCCCAAAAATGGTGTCAACACATGCCCCCCAATTTCGGAGTATAAGACTATTAATGCTCCGAAATTCTCTGCAGTAATGATACCTTTTCCCGCAATTAATGCTCCTAATCTGGTAACCGACAACCTCAATCTGAACAACTCTGATCCTATTCCTCCGCAGATTCCTCGAAATCCCCAACCTCCTAAACGGGCATTTTTCTCAGTCGTACATCGGCAACAATACCGTTACAAAGATCTGCCGATGTTCTGACCAGGATATTCGCACAAACGGTTACTTCCCCTCTATCCGCCCATCGGCAATATGACCGTTATAGAATATTGCCGATGGACAGACCAGGAGATCTCGCACAGTAAAATATCTTCAGATAATGACCGCTTCCCGTCAAATCACCTGCACAATCCCTGGATTACCATGCGAACAGTTACCATATCCACCTGAGTACCCTCGGATTTCTCGGATGCGGCAAGGAGATAAGTCGGATTTGCCCTTGCCCATTTTGTCCTATAAATAGTTCCTTCTTGGGTACTCCTTCGCCATCACACCATTCTACTACCCAACTTTACTTTTCCAGCGGTGGCGCCACCAAAAACTCCTAAGGTCTCCGACAAGTACCCCTCTTCACCAACTCCGGCGCCTTCACACGCTTCCTTCGCAGCAAGATGGCCGTCGGGTTCGTCGTCCCTGAGGTCAAATCTCCACCCCGCCTTCTGTATTTTTCTTCATATCCCTGTTCACTCGCAATTCATTTTACTGAACATCTTCCTTTTCTTTCCTCTTTGTATTTCTTTTTACGCCCAAAATCACTAGGAATTGTCCAACAAAATTGTCATCCCCACCGATCAACCACACCTTCAATGCCTCGGCCCTCTAGGGGACCCAGATCCAACTGACCTTATCAACGCAGAAACCAACAGGATCCCCTTCAGAGCCGAAAATTTTTCCTTAGATCTGTGGAAGGACACCTTCCGCTCTTGGCCCAGCCCAACTGTAGGGTGGAAAGACTGGTTCTTGAGGGTCAGCAACTCTAATGAAGTTCAGTGGGGTGAAAGGAATCTAGCCCAATGCATTAGATTGTCCATTGCCGATATGCATAGGAACGAGTCACTGCTGATAGCTGCATCCTACTTTTGGTCAGACACCCTCAATGCTTTTGCCTTTGGCCACGGCCCTGCTTCTCCTACTCTTGCCGATGTAGCCATGCTTACTGGTCTAGATATATCTTCTGCCGATAGCACCCACCTTTTTGATACTGCCCCTAGTGCCAAAGTGGAGACTCGCGCTATCGGCGGTTGGTCGGGGTACATTCAGAAGTACCGTGGGAAAGGATCTGTCACCATAAAGGAACAAACCACCTTTCTGAACATGTGGCTGGACAAGTTTGTATTCTGCGGTCGATCGGCAGGACCGACTTCTGTCTACCTATCGGCAGCAGAAAGACTGGCTAACGGTGGCCGATTCCCTCTCGGCCGATACTTGCTTGGCGCTGCTTACCACCTTCTCCATCAAGTAGCCCAGAAACTTCTGCTCGGCCAATCCACTGGCAACTTGGGAGGCCCCTGGTGGTTTATCAACATGTGGCTCAATCTGCATCTGCACAAGCGTCTCAACTTCAACCTGTTCACACAGCGTTTCCCAAGAGATATAGCTGAAAACCATGTATTGGGTGAAGAGGAATCGGCAACACGCGCCCCCTTGAACTTTGGCGAAGCTGTCATAGTTCTGCCTGGTTCAGGAGGTAATCCAGATCAGATCGGCCGATTCTTCCAGACTCTGTATGAGGGTTTGACCAGAGACGAACGACCATGGTTGGCTTATGATGACCCAGATAGCATGCTCCCTCTGACCTTCAATCCATTTGATGAAGCTCTCGACAGGGACAATGAGGTGATGATGGCAATTGTGACTCCCAGAATCATTCCAGTGAATTTCTTTGGTAGCACAAAAACCTCCCCTCAAACTTACGAATTTTACAATCCATCGGCATTAGCTCGCCAGTTAGCTTTCGGCCAGTTGCCGATTGCACTTCCTTATGCCGATGTGATAAAACCCAGAGAAACTATCAACAACCTTCTTGAGTGGACTCGAGCAGCCCAACTACCACCAAACGCCGATATAGATGTAGATCTGTCAGAATGGGTTCCGGCTACTTTTATCACTCAGGCATACAAGTTATGGTGGGCAGAATGGAAAGAGCATCTATTCTGCAGATCGGCACTTTCATACCGCGGCATGATTGACTCCGAATACGAAGTTCCCGATGACACTATAAGTAACTCAAACCAACGTTTCATTTTCTCAATATTACCTCCATCGGCAGCTTACCCTTGTATTCCTTTTGCAGGTTGACAATATTCCTCCATTGGTTAGTAGGAGTGGCAGGCCGATCGACTTGTTTCCATCAGGCCCGATTTCCTCAATCGGCCACAATGCTCCCACTCTAGCTTCCATCGTGCATCGGGGTGTACGCCTTAGGAAAGTCACCACCAGAAGAACCCAGACGTCACCAACGGTTGCTGTTCCCACTCTTGCGCGGGCTTTCAAGGCAATTTGTCAAATCTTTTCCTTTATGATGACTATCTTTATATCGGCTATATTTATGCTTGTAAACTCTTGTTCATTATTGCAGCAAACCGGCGCATCGGCGAAAGCCAGGTGTGAGAGTACCGATGCCCCCCAGTCTAGCCAACCCAAGAGAAAGGGCACCACGGGTGCTAAGACTGGAACAAAGCACCAGAAGGTAGCAACTCCCCCTCCTCCTCCGGTATCTCCAATTCCGGTGGAGTCTTCTCCTTCTTCTCCCGAAGCCCAGCCACAGCAAGCACCATCTCCCCCACCTATGCAGGAAGCACCACAGATAGAAGAACCCCAACAGGAAGGATCTCAAACAGAAGATACATCAGCTGACATGGGTGAACAAACAACTGGCCCGGTGGGTCCAGTTATACCATCGGCAGTTCTCCCGATTCAGACAACCATTGTCCCTCCTCCAGGTAACATACTTTAACAATATCGCTACCGATGAACTTATTCTTATTTAGTCTCATAACTCCCTTTGTCTTCTTTCAGTTGATATCGTTCCATCGGCAATCTCAGCCGATCAACCTGTAGCTCCATCGGCATCTTTGGCCGATCAGCCTGCAGCTCCGTCAGCACTTCTCAGTCAAAGACAAGAGATCGCCTTGAAGCAAGTAAGTCAACGTTTACCGTTAGCACTATTTGCCGATTCTCTGAGTATGAGCTAATTTTGCTTTCCCTCCCAGGAACAAGATTCTCCCGATAGCCTGTTCTCCTTCGCCATCGATCTCTCTGAAGAAGAAGGTGAAGAAGCAAGCTCTTCTCAGACGGTCGGCATCACATCGGCAGAGATCAGGGTCAGACTGGAAGAATTGTCAGCTCTCCTTCACCAGGACATAGCGCAATTGGTTGATGATTCTGACCCTACCAAGACTCTGTTCAGAACTCTCAGAGGCCAAATCCCAGCCGATGTTGAAGAAATCCTGTTCCAAGCCGCTCATCTGGAGAGTCGCCAGCTGCAGTACCAAAGAGCTTCTCGGCGGCTTGCCGATAGAGCCGCTCAGACTCAACTCTCCGATGAAATGAGGAAAGAGAAGCTCTTGACCGATGAGAAGCATAAGAACATCGGTATCCTGAGATCTTCTGGAGACGCGCTGAAGCAGAAGATATCCGATCTATCGGCAAGAAAAGAATCCCTGTTGGCGGAGCTCAAGGAAGTAGAGAATGCTCTGTCCCAAGCCCAACAGGAAGAGAGCCAATTGCCAGAGACCATCAGGCTTCTTGAGCACGAGCGAAATGCTCATGGTCACAAGGCACTTCAACTGAAGAAGAAGCTGAAGCCGATAGAAGGTTCTGCCGATGATGACATCAAGGAGATAGAAGCAGCCAACCAAATTCGGCTACGCGCTATATCGGCAATCCAGACGCTGCTTAACACATAGAGTTTCCATCGGCATTGTATCTGCGCTTTCCTGCTTCCTCAGCTTTTAGTCTAGCCGATAGGACTGTTATCGGCACCTAAACTTTTGAAACACCAAGTCTTGTCCCCAAGCATTTGGATCCAGCCGATAGGAGTGTTATCGGCACCTAAACTTCTATGCATCGACCCATATACTGGGGTAGTACTTCTTTAAATATTTGCCGTTTAATGCTCTGGGAAATTCAATTCCTTCGAGGGTTTCTAGAATGTAGGCATTACCAGGAGCCGATCGACTTATCCGATAAGGACCCTCCCAATTAGGAGACCACTTTCCAAACTTCGAACTTTTGGTCCCAATTGGTAAAATTAATTTCCATACCAAATCCCCATCGGCAAACTCTTTAGCCTTCACTTTCTTATCATACCATCTAGCAACTCTCTTCTTATTTTCTTCTATACTCATTAAAGCTTTTAACCGATGCCCTGCTAGATCGTCCAATTCATCGGTCATCAAAGTGGCATAACCATCGGAAGTTAATTGATCTTGAAAAGATAATCGCCTAGATCCAGCCTTAATTTCCCAAGGCAACACTGCATCATGTCCATACACCAATTGATAGGGTGATACTTTGGTCGATCCATGACAAGCCATCCAATAAGACCACAATGCTTCATTTAATATTGAATGCCACTGCTTAGGATTTTCTTCAATCTTTCGTTTAATAAGCTTGATAATTCCTTTGTTAGACGCTTCGGCCTGCCCATTGGCTTGAGCATAATAAGGAGAAGAATTCAACACTTTAATTCCCATACCGATTGCGAATTCATCGAACTCCCCCGATGTGAACATGGTGCCCTGATCGGTAGTAATCGTTTGGGGAATCCCAAATCGGTAAATAATATGCTCCTTCACAAAATCAATCATATTGGCCGATGTGACTTTCTTCAAAGGAATAGCTTCAACCCACTTAGTGAAATAGTCAGTGGCAACTAGAATGAACTTATGCCCTTTGCTAGATGGTGGATAAATCTGGCCGATCAGATCGATGGCCCATCCCCGGAACGGCCAAGGCTTTATTATAGGATTCATAGCCGATGCGGGTGCTCTCTGGATATTACCAAACTTTTGACAACCTTGACATCCCTTGAAATATTTAAAACAATCCTCAAGTATGGTTGGCCAAAAATATCCATTCCTTCGAATCATCCACTTCATCTTAAAAGCTCACTGATGCGCTCCACACACTCCTTCATGGATTTCCCCCATCAAACTTCTAGCTTCATCATCACCCAAGCATCGGAGAAGAATTCCGTCGATAGTTCGATAATACAATTCATTTTCAAGGAGCACATACTTGGTTGCTTGAAATCGAACCCGTCTTTCAACTTTTTTGGATGGATCTTTTAGATAATCAATAATTTCTTTCCTCCAATCACCGGCACCGACTGCCGATGTCGCATTAATCATTGGCTGATATCCCGAGGCATGCTGAGCTAACCGATTAGCGTCTTCATTATGCAATCGGGGAACATGCTCCAATCGGAAATCCTTGAATTCCTTTAACAGTTGCATACTTCTCTCGAAATAAGTTATGAGAACTTCACTTCGGCATTCATAGCTTCCGGCCAATTGATTTATAACCAACATAGAATCCCCAAATATTTCAACAGCATCAGCACGAACTTCTCTTAACAACTCCAATCCCTTGATCAGAGCCTGATACTCAGCCTGATTATTTGTTGATGTGGCAACAATCGGCAAGGAAAACTCATACTTCCTCCCCTTAGGGGAAACTAATACAATGCCGATTCCTGCCCCCCGGTCACAGGTAGATCCATCAAAGAAGAGCGTCCAGGGTACAATTTCCAAGGTTTCCACTAGACCGCAATGCTGAGTCACAAAATCGGCCATAATCTGCCCTTTGACTGCCTTAGCCGATTCGTAACGCAAATCGAACTCCGACAGCGCTAAAATCCATTTACCGATCCTACCACTCATAATCGGCATAGATAGCATGTATCGGACCACGTCATCTTTGCAAACAACAGTGCATTCGGCCGATAACAGGTAATGTATCAGCTTGATACATGAAAAATATAAGCATAAGCATAGTTTCTCAATGGCCGAATACCTGGTTTCAGCATCAATCAACCTCCTACTCAAATAATAAATTACCCTTTATTTCCCTTCAAATTCTTGAACTAAAGCTGAATCGATAACCGATCCATCGGTAGACAAATACAATCTGAAGGGCTTCCCTTGTTGAGGTGGAACTAGAACTGGAGGATTTACTAGATACTTCTTGATTTCATCCAGAGCCAACTGTTGTTCTTCTCCCCAAATAAACTCTTGATCGGCTTTCAATTTAAGAAGAGGACTGAAAGCACGAATCCTACCAGACAAATTCGATATAAACCTCCTGATAAAATTTACCTTGCCGATCAAGGATTGGAGCTCGGTTTTGTTGGTAGGGGCCACTATTTTATTGATGGCATCAATAGATCTTCGACTAATTTCAATACCTCTCTGATGTACCATGAAACCAAGAAACTGCCCTGCCGATACACCAAATGCACACTTGTTGGGATTCATCTTCAATCCATGCTTCCTTGTGCACTCTAACACTTTTTGTAAATCGGCAAGATGCTTTGAGAAATCTCCAGACTTAACCACCACATCATCAATATAAATCTCCACGAGCTTGCCGATGAACTCATGAAATATAAAATTCATAGCCCTCTGATAAGTAGCACCAGCATTCTTCAACCTAAAAGTCATGACTATCCATTCAAATAGCCCAACATGACCAGGACACCTGAATGCGGTTTTTGGAATATCCTCCTCCGCCATGAATATTTGATTGTAACCTGCATTACCATCCATGAAGCTGATGACCTGATGACCAGCCGCAGCATCAACCAGTAGATCGGCGACAGGCATTGGGTATCCATCCATCGGCGTAGCTTTATTGAGATTCCTGAAATCAATGCACACCCGAAGCTTCCCGTTCTTCTTGTAAACCGGAACAACATTGGAAATCCACTCGGCATACCGACACTGCCGAATAAACTTAGCTTCAATAAGTTTGGTGATTTCGGCCTTAATATCAGGTAGAATGTTAGGATTACATCGGCGGGCTGGTTGCTGATGTGGCCGAAATCCAGACTTGATGGGTAACCGATGTTCAACAATTGATCGGTCTAAACCAGGCATCTCGGTATAATCCCAAGCAAAGCAATCTTTATATTCCTTTAACAAACTAGTCAATTGTTGCTTACTCTCAGGATCTAATTTAGCACTAATAAAAGTAGGCCTAGGCTTATCACCACTACCTATATCTACTTCTATCAAATCATCGGCCGATGTGAATCCCTGGCCTAATTTTCCATCATCGACGAATCTATCCATTAAAAACCGTCGTCAGAACCGACTGCTTGGATCAGTGGAATCTCATAATCGGCAACTTTGAGAAAATCTTTCTCCCAAACTTCTCCTGAAATGCACCTGGTCCTTTTCGTAAGTATCCGCTTCTGTCGATGTGATAACATAAGAAGAATCTCCTGGGACAATCTCAATCTTGTCACCTACCCACTGAACCAAGCATTGATGCATCGTAGATGGGATACAACAATTGGCATGAATCCAATCTCTTCCCAATAATAAGTTATAAGCACCTTTTCCGCTGATCACGAAAAAAGCTGTCGGCAAGGTTTTGCTGCCGATGGTCAACTCCGCACATATCGCCCCCTTGACTGGAGACACGTTTCCTTCAAAGTCTTTAAGCATCATATCGGTCTTGGTCAAATCTTGATCCCCTTTCCCAAGCTTCCGATATACTGCATACGACATAATATTAATAGCAGCTCCACCATCAACTAGGATCTTGGTCATTGGCTGCCCATCAACCCTTCCTTTGAGGAACAGAGCTTTAAGATGCTGCCTCTCGTCATCGGCAGGTTTCTCAAAGATAGCCGTCATCGGATCCAGAGCCAACTGAGCTATCTGATCAGAAAATTCCAACTCATCACCACTGGCTGGTGCAAGAAACTCCATCGGCAACATGAAGACCATGTTAACGCCTGCCGATGGACCTTCCCTCTTAGTGTCTGACGGCTGCCGACTTCCAGAGTTCTCTCCCTTGTTTAGCTCTTCTTGCCTTTCACGTTGCAATCTCCTTTTCTGTGTCTTGGTTAATCCTCCAGGGCACCATGGAGGAAGTGGCCTTTGCCTTGCCGTCGGGCGTCGGTTCTCCCTTGACTCCATACGATGTGTGTTAGCATCCCTGCAAAATATGAATTCATCAGGAACCCGCGCATCAGCCATTTCCTCGAGCTCTTCTTGGTTCCTGGGAAAATATTGGACACGGTCACTAAGTCTGTCGTGCCCACTAAATCTGCCCCCCAGCCGGTCATGAACTGACACCCTTCCTCTGATCGGCCCATTAAATCGCCGTTCATCATCATGATAATGCCGATCGATCCTATCGTACCGATCATAACCGTTGCACTCAGGGCAGTCTCTGACAGTAGGAAGCTTGATATTTTCCTCCCAACAATGGATGAAGAATGGACAATTCCAATGATCCCTGTGCCGATTCCACTCCTGTCGGCGTCTTTCTTCTTCCCGTCGATAATCTTCCTGCTGGCGCCGATACCGATCTTCCCGTTGTTGCCATTTTTCTCGAAGCCTTCTATGAGTTATGACGATACCAGATCGAGGAGGCCTTCCTGAGCTAGTTCCTTCCTGGACCAAGCCCTTACTTCTTGCATCGGCACTAGTAACTTGATGCTGAGGATCTACCGATGCACTCTTCTCAGCTGTCTCCGATGTTAAGACCTTAGCCTTCCCCTTAGCATCCAACATGTTTGTCGGGAAAGGATGTTGGTCTATCTTCATCGGCTTCTGGGCTTTGGAACTGTCAAACTTGATTCTCCCTGACTCTATAGCCGATTGCAGCTGCTGTCTGAATACTTTGCACTCGTTGGTGTCATGGGAAGTTGCATTATGCCACTTGCAATATCTCATCCTCTTCAACTCTTCTGCCGATGGGATCACATGGTTAGGTGACAGTTTGATCTGACCTTCCTGAAGTAGAAAGTCAAATATCCTATCAGCCTTAGCGGTGTCAAAAGCAAACTTCTCTGGTTCCTTCTGCCCAAAAGGACAAGACATCGGCTTCTTGTTTTTTACCCACTCTGCCAAGCCGATTACTGGTTCTTCATCAGAATCTGAGCTTGTTGCTTCATCGACAAATGACACTTTCCTATTCCATGCTCTTTTAGGCTCGGAAGGCTTGATGTCTTGATCAGAAATCCTCTGCACCAAATGACTTAAACTTTCGAACTCCTGAGGGGCATACTTATCCCTGATATGTGGCAACAAACCCTGGAAAGCCAAATCGGCTAGCTGCCGATCATCTAGAACCAAGCTGTAGCATTTATTCTTGACCTCTCGTATCCTCTGCACAAAACCCTCCACCGACTCATCATTACGTTGCCTCAACTTGACCAAGTCGGTGATATTCTTCTCATGAACCCCCGAGAAGAAGTATTTGTGGACTTGCTTCTCTAGATCGGCCCAAGTAATTACTGAGTTGGGAGGTAATGATATGAACCAAGTAAAGGCCGATCCAGACAATGATGATGAAAATAGACGAACCCTCAATTCGTCCCTGTTACCAGCCTCTCCACATTGAATGATGAACCTGTTGACATGCTCCATGGTTGACGTGTCATCCTACCCGGAAAACTTTGTAAAATCCGGTACCTTGTACCGATGTGGAAGCGGGATCAAATCATACGCGGGAGGATACGGTGTCCGATAAGAATAAGTGTTGACTTTGGGTTTTATCCCAAATTGTTCCCTCATTACTTCAGCAATCTTATCGGCCCAATATGCATCGGCATCTTGCCGATGAGGCGGCTGCGGATCTGGCACTTGGTGGCGAACCTCCACGTATCTGTTCGGGACGTGATCTGCACGGAACATTGTATTGATCACCTGTCCTCCAATCTGCGGACCACCAAACTGCTGTCCACCGATTGGCTGTCCTCCGAGTTGCTGTCCAAAATTCATTGGCTGGTTGGGAATCCCCTGACCTTGGAACCCGGGATATACCTGCCCTTGCTGGAACCCTGTAGTCTGGTAACTCTGCTGGGGCGATTGTGGAAAGGCTTGCTGTCCAAGCCATCCATTATTAGCGTTCATCGGCATAGGTGCTGCCGATGATTGGTAATTGGGTACCGTCGTTGAATTGACATACCCCGACTGGGCCATAGACCTCTGTTGCATCAGCATTGACTCTGCCGATGCGTTGGGCATCTGGAACATTGAATCTTGAGGATTTCCAGTGTGAGGCCTTGCAGTAGTAGTTGTGGTATACCGAGGACTCTGGTTCACCGGCGCATTGGGAGGTGCCGATGTCATAGGAGTTTTGCCCCTCATGTCAGTTATTTGTGATGTTCCCGGTGTCAACTCTGGAGGCATACCGTAACCCCACCAGTTGGGAGGAAGAGTCAACCCTGACATTGCCGATGCCAACATATCTGTTGTCAGTTTATGCTGCCCAACTGAAATTTGTGGGTTGGTTGTCATCGGCATAGATAGTGCACCAGTAGTCCCCGATGTACTTGGAGGGACGACAGATTGTGCACTTGCAGTCGTCAAGGCAGCCGATGGAGCCGTGACCTCTGGTGCCGTTGGCTGATGATGGGAAGGGCCCACATAATCTGGTGGGATTTGTCCTTCCTTGAAAGTTCTTGCCACGGCATTGAAAACCGTATTAGACAATACACCAGCTTGGTTAATCAACGCTCGATTGATGGCATTGTCAACCATATCTTGAAGCTTGCCAGGATTGGCGTCAAAGGTAACCTGCCGTGGTGCGGGCAGTGCATCTTTCTGGACCACTTCGCCGCTCCTGTTTATGCTGAAAGACCTCAGGCATTGCTGCTTGAACTCTTCCATGGCTTGGGCAATAGCTTGATTCTGCTCATCCTTGAGGTTGGCCTCCGTCACGGGGATGACGTTCTCTTGATCGAGGTCAGAGATCGACATGTTGATCTTGATCTTGAATCCTGTCCCACTGGGCGTGCCAAAAGATGTGTTGATGCAAAACTGGTCTGCAAACACAAAGGGCTAATACCCGATTCAAATGCTAAGGCGTGCCAGCCGATTTGACCTTGCTATCGGCAAAGGAGATAACTCGAATACTTTAATCCTGACAACAGCGATGCGCCCGGATGTCACGGCTAAGAGGTACTCACGCGGAACTTGAGAACACGCCGAGCTTAAGTCGACGAATTCCTAAGAACTCGTAACAAAAGGAAAAAGTATGACGAAGTTGTCGAAAAGTAAATGCTGGAATATGAGTAAAAACGTGTGTTTGATTTCTTTTATTGCTTCTTTATTACAAGGCCCTAGGGTCTATATTTATACCCTGCTCAAAGAGCTACAACCAGACACGATTAGAATTCGAATTCCAAATTACACGGAATCCGTATAGAAAACGATGCAAATAATTAAGGAAATAACAAAACTATCCCTCGTGACAAACCGAAACTCCTCCACATAACGACCGGCAGCTTCCGGACTCCCTCTTTGCATCATCGGCAGACCCTTTGCCATAGTCATCGGCAGACTTTCTTACCTAACCATCGGCACCATATTACTGCCTGTGGACTTAGTCACGTTCAAATTCTCCCTCATTGGCAACCATCCTCATCGGCAACCCACTTTGTAAACATCGTACTGCCACCTTATCCTGCCATCCTAGACACGTGCCCAAAAACGGTGTCAACATTGATATATTATGATTGTTCTACTATGTTGCATTTAAGTGATAGGAATTGCTTGATACCGGTTATGCATACTTACTCCTTGATATCACCACCTGTTTATCTACCTTGTCCTATGTAGATAGGCTCGGAGTCTATGCTTAGCTTGCTTAGTACGGTAGAAGTCAGGTGATTTCCTGTCACCTGCGAGATATAGGTGGACACCTAAATGATTAGCGGTCAATGTTGTTGTGAGAAGTAACCAAGTGTGGGAATGAAATTGAGACCGGGCTGGGTCTTATGGTGGAGTTGACCGTAGTGCCCCTGCCTGTGTCGATTAAGGACTGATCATTGATGGTCCTCTTCTCATGTTGAACGCATGCCCCACACTTAGCTGGAAGGATAAGTCGTTCCGACCGCGAAGCCTGAGCACTATCTCGGCCGAGAATCGGCCCGATGTACGTGTTGTATTGGTGATGGTTGAGGAGAATGATGAGGGCGCGGCACGCAACCTTGGTATACCTTGGATACCTCAGTCGCCGGAATGGTCCTCTGGTACGGGCGGTGCCTGTTGAACCCGAGAATTGGTCCTGGATAGTGCAATATGGTGATCTGTAGCTCACTTGATCAGTGAGTGTGGTTTGTGTGGGGAATAAACTCGCCAGCTGGTCAGAAATCGATTCGAATCGCCATCGCTCATGGATAGTGAGCACTTGACATGAGCCCTGTCCTCATAGTAAGGACTATGAAACACTTGGGTTATGATAAGGAATATTTTATGAATGCTATGATGAGGTACCATCATATCACAACAATTGTTTGTAATAGTACAGGTGCAAATCTAGATGATAGGTAATAACACCTGACCTGAGCTAATTAAAGAAGAAGGGTAAGGCTAGGATATACTTCTAGTTAATTAATGCTTTTGTCCAAAAGGTCTGAGCTACCCCACCATACAGCCTTCATGATCCTCGAAGAGTCTTTATTTTTGGTTTATGACGGGTAAGTCTAGCTGAGTACATTCTCGTACTCAGGGTTCCATTCCGATGTTGTTTTGCAGATGGGCAGATGTAATATGGTTATTGCTTTCACTGCTTTGTGGGAATGATCAACAATGGCACTGTATCAGACTGAATGTGTGTGTGTTATTTTAAAACTATGAAGCTTCCGCTACTTGTGAACTTGGTTTGTAATAACTACATTTGAACTCCAATGTATGTGATGTATGTTGCGAACTGGATGTAACTATGAATGGTGACCGCTAAACTTATTACGATCTTGGCTGTATGTATGAGTTGTGGTTTTGAAATCCTTCGAGATTTCACGGACTACCTGGATTATATGGGCTTAAGCTTGATGGTTTGACTGTGCAAATGGTCATTATTAGGCTTAATCTCTTATAATTTGGACGGTTCTATTACAGCTAGTATCAGAGCAAGGTTTAGCGAGTTACTGTTCATAAGTACGTTCTAAACTAAACTTAAACTAGTTAATAAAAGTTAACTATGCAATTAATGATAATCATGGTGTTAAAATGAGTTTTTGGAAAACTACACGGTATGCCATGGTCATATCCTTTATGCCCAGTTAAGGACTCTAAGGTGGCTAGTTAAGTACTGACTAGGGGTTATGCATCATATTTCTATTTCCGTCGCTCATACGGCGTGCAATAGTATGAGTGCCATTCATTTGAGTGGTAATGTATGGATCAATTCACCTCTACGCATCGGTAAGTGGGAGCTGTGAGAGCATGATCGGATACACTGCCGATCTAGGGAAGTGATATTAGGTTTTGTGTCATGCACGCATGTTTGGTGTGCTTGAGAACAGTGCCATATGTTGGGAGATTCAGTCTTGAGAGGCGATGCCGTCACTAGGGTGATGATGTGGGTAGTAACACACCATAGGCATGGATGTGGTGTCCATGTGTGTGGGGTGTATAGCTTTAAATTCTTGTTCCACACGTTCATACTGTGGTTAGGCTGAAATGAGTTTTCTGCAGGTACGCTAACCCCGTTCTCGCCTAGAACGCTAGTTACGTTACGAGAGAACATTGTGTGCCACCGCATATACCGATTAGTATTAATTTCCTTTTTCAAAGTTTGTGAGATCGTAAGTCTGTGCAAGCATCATGTTCATTCCATATCATTGCTTACTTCCTCCCATTATTTAAATCTGTCCCAATTTCAATTAAGATAATAAAAAATAATCCTCCGTCTTACCCAACATATCCTATTTTCAGCAGATGGCACGCGCTAGGCTCACCGCCCGCAAGTCCACTGGTGGGCAGGCACCTCGCCATTAGTTGGTAGCTAGGAGCTCACGTCATAAGAGCAAGTTCCTAGAGGAGTTTGGGATGCCTACCCTGCTTTGGAGAGTGCTCAGTTCGATGGGGTATCGTGAAGGAAGGGAACCTCGCTACTATTGGAACAAGAAGCAGCTTGGTGACGGGACCCTAGTGGGGATTGAGGCAGTGGTCCCTACAAGTGGAGATGACTCCACCTAGGGTGGCTGGGTGTACGAGTCCCGAGGTACCACACCTTTCTAGGGTGCCAGCAGGGCTGCTTTTGCGGTTCTGAGGGACATCATGGAGAGGATTCCACAGGAGCTAGCCCATACCTTCGCTGGGGTGTTTCCCTGAGGTGCCCCTACACTTTAGTGTGGGATCAGTCTGAGGTGAATGCTCTAGAGAGGAGTGCGGATGAGGATCAGCACAGTGATAGTGTGGCTATGAGTGCTATGTTCGCCATGATGAAGACCTATGGGGGTCTAGAGCGCTGTTTGGGTGCTTGTCCGGGTCTCTTCTGACCGTTCAGGATGTGAAGCGTCAGCTACAGCATCGGTTTGACACTGAGGTTGAGAGGCTGCAGGCAGAGCTGGTCCACGTGACTCTGGAAAGGGACCAGGCAGTCTAGAAGAACAGTGAGCTGAGTCAGGATCTGCTCGCAGTGAGAGAGCTGAGGGACAGGGTGACCACCGCTCACAGGAACTGCGAGCGCAAGCTAGTTCATGTGCTTGGTCAGAGGAATGAAGCCTAGCACGAGGAGGACACCTTGAGGCCCCGACAGCTAGAGCTTGAGCAGCAGCTAGTTAATGCTGAGGAGTACAATGAGAACCTGCATGAGGCGATCCACCAGCTGCATAACCAGCTCCACCCTCACCACCTGCCTAGAGTAGCTGAGTTAGATTCTGATGATGAGATGGATGAGGATCCGGAGATGGAGGCAGCCGCTAGTGGAGATGAAGACGAGGATGGCTCCAGCATGGACAGTGACCATAGCGAGTAGATGCTAGGGCTCTAGAGCTAGTCCTTCTTCTTTTGCTGATGTTGATGCATGACATGTGTTGTAATCAATCGGGTCTTGGACGTGTAAGACTTTATGTGTTGACGCTGAAAGTCTAGTGTATGTATGCTGGCAATTTTGGATGTATGCGAACCCTATTGTGTAAATGTTAAGTAATCCGTTAGTGATGTTGTGTGTGGATGATGAATTGTTGTGCCTCTGTTTATTGTGCGGATTTATTTTCCTCAATAAATTCAGTACGGCATGATTTTACATATGTCTACCAATTGATAGCCACTCCTAACGACTGCTTATCATTGACGCATGCAGATGGTGCATACGCGTGGCGGGGGTAACAGCAACCCCGGTCTTGGAGAAGGTATCTCCGGAGGTGGGGCTCGCAGGAATGAGGAAAGAGCGCCATCACCGCCACCACCACCTCCTCTGTACATTGCGGACATCTTTTTCACGCAGTTTCTGGGGAGCCAACGCAACATGGAGCAGATGCAGCGCAACATGGAAGAAGCCTTGCGCAATATCGTAGACATCACCCGCCGTGGGTATAACCAGGGCAGCTATGAAGTAAATCAGTACAGCTCTTTCAAGAACTTCATGGATACCAAACCACCGGTCTTCGAGGAGGCTCTAGAACCACTAGAGGCCGATGAATGGATTAACACCATGGAGCAAAAGTTCTGTCTCCTTTGAATGACCGAAGAGCTCAAGGCAGAGTATGCAGCGTGTTAGTTGCAGGGGCCTGCTGGGATATGGTGGTCCCATCATCGCACCACCTACCCAGAGGGGACCCCGATCACCTGGAACCGCTTCACCACCACCTTTCGAGGGAATTATATTCCTCTGGGTGTGGTGGAAATGAAAGTTGGAGAGTTCATGAAGCTGTCTTAGTGGACCAAGTCTGTGAAGGAGTATCTACACGCTTTTAACAATCTTGCTCGTTATGCTCCTGAGTTCGTGAACACGGAGGCCAAGAAGATCGCTAGTTTCGTGAGAGGCTTGAGCCCAAACATGCTGAAGACCATGGGTATCGGGACCCGGGCTGCATTAAATGCCTACATCAGTGATTGCCTAACTCAAGAGAACAATAACAACAACTATAGTGCATCCAAGTCATGCAAGAGGGCTTTTGAAGCTAGATCGTCTCAGTCTAGTGCACCAGTGGCAGGACGTCAGTAGTACCGTCCTCCTGCCCCAGGTGCTAGGTTCCGACCGCCGTAGAGAAAGAACACAGGGCATCCCATGCAGCAGAAGCCGTACAAGGTAGCAATAGCTCCCGCCAAGCCAAAGGCAATTCAAGCTGCAGCACCTGCTGCCAACAACATGACCAAGGGACCATGCTATAATTGCCACAAGATGGGGCACTTTGCTAAGGAATGTCCCTACCCCAAGAAGCAGCAAATGACCTACCCGGCCCGTGTGCACCACACCTCGATAGAGGAAATCCCAGAAGGAGAACCGGTAACAGCTGGTATGTTTCCTGTCAACCAACATCTTGCAGTTGTTTTGTTTGATTCTGGATCATCGCATTTATTCATGAGTCAAGCATCTACACAAAAGCATGACCAACCAATTACCGAGTTGGGTTGTTGTTGTCGCATTAGTTCAGCAGGGGCTGATGTGTTGACTAACAAAGCAGTAATAGGGGCTACCTTGGATATCAGTGGCCGAAGGTTTCGTGTAAACCTTGTGGTCATGCCAGGGCTGGTTTTGGACGTTATCATTGGAATGAATAAGATGACTGACTGGGGTGCTGTTATAGATGCTGGACATAGAACTCTCTCCCTTAAAGATCCACAGGGAGAGGGCATGCTTCAGGTCAGGCTACCCCGACGATTCGACTTCGCCTGTCTTTCATGTGCAGTACAAGTGGTTCCACTAGAACACTTACTAGTGGTCTCTGAGTTTCCTGACGTTTTTCCCGATGAGTTGCCAGGACTTCCCCCGGATAGGGAAGTGGAGTTCGCTATAGAGTTGATACCGGGTACAGCACCGATCTCTAGAAGGCCGTACCGGATGCCGCCTAATGTGCTCGCTAAATTGAAAACTCAGCTGAAAGAGTTGCTGGATAAGGGTTTCATGCAACCGAGTTCGTTTGAATGGGGTTGTCCAGCGTTGTTTGTGAAAAGGAAGGATCAATCGTTGCGTATGTGCGTGGACTATCGTCCACTCAATGTGGTAACAATTAAGAATAAGTATCCGTTGCTACGGATTGATATCTTGTTTGATCAGTTATCCAAGGCAAAAGTGTTCTCCAAGATAGATTTGAGGTCCGGATATCACCAAATTAAGATCCGCCCGGAAGATATACCGAAGACTGCTTTTTCCACCAGATATGGGTTGTATGAGTATCTTGTCATGTCCTTCGGGTTGACAAATGCTCCTACATACTTTATATATCTGATGAACTCAGTCTTCATGCCAGAGTTGGACAAGTTTGTTGTGGTGTTCATCGATGACATTCTGGTCTATTCAGAGAATGACCAAGATCATGCCGAGCATCTGAGAGTCGTGCTAACACGACTGCGAGAACATCAGTTGTATGCAAAGTTCAGCAAGCGTGAGTTCTAGCTGAAGAAAGTTCCTTTCCTAGGGCACATTTTATCAGAAGAATGGATTGCTGTGGATCCATCCAAGGTACAACAAGTCATGGACTGGAAGGCACCAACTTCTGTCTCGGAAGTTCAAAGTTTTATTGGTCTAGCCGGGTATTGTCGTCATTTCATACCTGACTTCTCCAAGATTGCCAAGCCAATGACCAGTTTGCTACAAAAGGATCATAAGTTTGTTTTGATGGAAGGGTGTGAAGTAGCCTTCCGCACCTTACGAAAGTTGCTGACCACCGCTCCTGTTCTGGCACAACCAAATATCGAGAAGCCTTTTGATGTGTTTTGTGACGCATCGAAAAGTGGTTTAGGATGTGTGCTAATGCAAGAAGGCAGAGTTATAGCTTACGCTTCACGACAGTTGAGAAAGCATGAAGTCAACTATCCGACTCACGACCTCGAGTAGCAGCCGTTGTGCACGCCCCGAAGATCTGGAGGCATTATCTGGTGGGAAATAAATGTCACATCTACACGGATCATAAGAGCCTGAAGTACATCTTCACTCAATCCGAGCTGAACATGAGGCAATGGAGATGGTTAGAGTTGATCAAGGATTACAATCTGGAGGTCCACTATCACCCAGGCAAGGCTAATGTGGTAGCAGATGCTTTAAGCCGCAAACCACACTACCAAGTGTTCCAGCCGTTGTTTGAAGATGGTATCCATCTCATGCATCCTGAAGTGTTATGTCACATACAGCTCAGTTGTTCACTTGATAGTCAAGTCATCGAAGGTCAGAAAACAGATAAGGGTATTTCTCACATCCAAGAGAAGATAAAAAACGACCCAAAGACTCATCATGGATGAAGCGCATCTCTCAAAGCTTTTTATCCATCCTAGCAGTAGTAAGATGTATCAAGACCTGAGGTCTCACTTCTAGTGGACCAAAATGAAGAAAGAGATAGCAGCATATGTGGCCCATTGTGACACGTGTTGCAGAGTCAAAGCTATACACATGAAACCCGCAGGTCTGTTGCGACCGTTGTCGGTTCTAGAGTGGAAGTGGGAAGAGGTCAGTATGGACTTCATTACAGGTCTGCCGACTACACGAAAGGGGAATGACTCAATTTGGGTAATTATAGATCGATTGACCAAGTCGGCTCATTTCATTCCTATTAAGACTTGTTATAGACCTCCCGAGTATGTTGATCTGTATCTAGCTGAGATTGTCAAGCTGCACGGTATTCCCAAGACCATCATATCAGATAGAGGACCGCAGTTCACCACTCACTTTTGGGAGCGAATGCATAAGAGTTTGGGGACTAATCTGGTAAGAAGCACCGCGTATCATCCCCAGACTTCGGGACAAACGGAAAGACTCAATGAAGTGCTCGAGGATATGCTGAGAGCTTGTGTGTTATCTTCAAAAGGATCGTGGGAATCATGGTTACCATTGGCTGAATTCTCTTATAACAAAAGCTATGAAGAAATTATCAAGATGGCTCCATTCGAAGCTTTATATGGACGAAAGTGCAGGACTCCGTTAAACTGGGTCGAACCCGATGAAAGGAGATACTATGGAATCGACTTCGTGAACGAGGTTGAGAAGAAGGTGCAAACCATACAACAACACATGCGAGCCGCACAATCACGACAAAAAAGTTATGTCGACAAGAGAAGGAGGCCACTCGAGTTTAACGTGGGAGACTATGTTTACCTCAAAGTTACGCTGATGAAGAAGGTTCAGCGTTTCCGAGTTAGGAGCAAGCTTGCACCTAGATATGTGGGACCGTATCAGATACTTGAATAGAAGGGCCCTATGGCCTACAAGATTCACTTACATGAAGAGCTGAGCTCAATCTTTCTAGTTTTTCATGTGTCCCAGCTAAGGAAATGTTTGAAAGTGCCCGAGCAGCGGATTGAACCTCGAGGAATCAAGATAAAGGTAGATTTGGAATATAAAGAGCAACCGGTGGGTATCGTAGATACCAAGGAGCGGGTAATCCAGAATACAGTTGTCAAAACTTACAAGGTGGTATGGAGTCATCACGACGATAGAGATGCCACCTGGGAAACCGAGATTTACCTAAAAACAGTTTACCCAAAATTTCATAAGAAATGGTTAGTAACCAAAAATCTCGGGACGAGATTTCCCTAAGGGGAAGGGCTATAACACCCTAGGTGTTAAGCATGCACTTAAGTTTCATAAGCATTCTCATCAAGCATAGCATAAGCATAGCATCACATGAGCATGGCATTAATCCAAGTGTGATTTTATGTGCTTAAATTTCATGGTTTATATATGATAGAAATAGTGTGCTTGTTGCCAAAATTCTTGTGTCGGTGTTTTCCCCATGGGGGGTCACACCAACGAGTAAATTTGTATGCGTGCTTCCCTTTTCCAGATGGTGATGCAAAAAGACACAAGGATTTATCCTGGTTCGGGCAAGAGAAGGCCCTATGTCCAGCGGGGGGGAGTTTGTATTATTTTGCACCTAAGTGCTTGTATAGGGGTGAATACTAGCGTGGTATGGAGTGAGGTGGAGAATGGAAGCTCTACTGCGTATGAGTGTAGCGTTGCATGGTTGATCATTGAGTCCGCTCCCGAGTTTCCTCTTTTATAGTTCCAAGGAGAAGCCCAGGGTACAAGTATAGGCGTCAGAGTAGGGGTCGATAGAGGCATGGCGCGCGGACCTACTCGAGGCCTCCGTACCGGTGTGGTCTCGAGCCGTCCCGTCCTGGTTGCTTGATGATGATTACGCGTGCCCAGGTATCCTGCTCTGTACGCCGTCTTGGACTGGTTCACCGGTTGCATGCCTGTACGATATAGCGGCGGATACGTCGGAGTGGTTGCGGAGTTGTCAGTCGACGCCCAACCCTTCCCATAGAAGGAAACACGTCTGGTCGAGGGTCGGACGCCATGTAACACCCTGCCGTCCAGAGCGCTGACCTTGGATGCCTCGAGGGGGTCTTGATTAGACGTTCCATGCCTGCTTCCCGCGTCCTGACACGCTCTGGGCTGTTTGGTGGGGGAGGCTGCAAAAAGAACGACGGGATGGATGCCTATTCCCTATCACGCTTCCCGTGACTGGCGCTCGAGCCCTGATCGATTCGCTCGATGCCTTTCCCGTCTTTGAGGTTGCGGTCGTCGATGACCGTGCGTGTGACTGATTAGAGCGTCGAGTTGGGGGCCTCGACCTGTGTGTGGACAGTCTCGTTAGGTACATCAGTTGGGGTACCCCTTACTGATACCCTCGACAGTAGCCCCCGAGCCTCCATTTGAGCGCTGGCGCTCTAGTGGAGCCTTTATTCTGTGGTCGAGTTCCCGTGGGGGCGCGCGAGCGACCCCACGGGGGTAGCCCCCGAGCCCTTGGAGGAGTTTTTGACTCCTTCGAGGGTTATATTGCCTGATTCGTAGGAACGCTGTCGACACCAGTGGTGGAAGGTTCTGATTGGCTTGTTTTGTGTAGGGGTTTCCACGTACTCTCGATAGAGCGAGCGTCATCCACCCTAGAATGAGCTCCTAACGGGTAGTCCAAGTGAGAACCTGTGCCCCTTTCGAGCGGGTCAGCTGTAGCCCGGAGGCGTTCTCATAAAGTGGGGTCAACGTGGTCGGGGATGCTGGGCTCGTTCGATAGGGTCCAGTGGCTCTATGCGTCCCTTTCGGGGGATTCCTCTTGACTGTCTCGACCCTACCTCAGACATCCCTAGCGAGTTCTCAAGGGGGTCCTCAATTTTCGACCACTCACTGGGCATCCCTGACTCTGGTGCTTGAGATCGGCTATCGAACCCTTCCGGCAGGCCAGCCTGCGACCTCTCGAGGCTTTCGTTGGTGCGTACCTTGGCTTACAAGGGAAGGAAGTGGCCGTGGCGGTTCGCCTTTCTGCCCGTTGGGCGCGTCTTTTTAGGCGGGAGCCGTTGCGGCACTACGTTGGTGGGTTGCTGCTTATAAATATCCCGTGGCCTTGCCACCGTTCTTCCTTCCGCCTTTTGCCTTCACTCCTGCCTTAGCCATCTCGCCATCCTAGCCTTCTTGCCATCTTGCGCGCGCGCACCCCTCGAGTGGTAGCGAATCCGCTCTCCTTCCGTCCAAGATGCCTGTGAGACTCATCGCCGCCTTGCCGTCGGAGTTGTTGGGGTCGAGCGGGATCTTCTTGGTTCCTTCCGCTGGTTCGAAGCTGCCCGCATGGTGCTTGGGCTCTGGAGCCTCAGCGGCCAGGGCCTCAAGCTTTGAGGTGAGCTCGGTGGAACTCTCGACCGCTTCCCCATACTCGACGCATTTGACGTCGCATTCATACGCGTGCTCGAAGGAGGAGCTGACGATGATGACGCCCTTGGGACCGGGCATCTTCAGCTTCAAGTAGGTGTAGTTGGGGATAGCCATGAATTTGGCGTAGCCCGAGCGCCCGATGATGGCGCGGTACGTGCCCTGGAACCCCACCACCTCAAAGGTGAAGGTCTCCTTTCAGAAGTTGGCCGCTGTGCCAAAGCAGACCGGTAGGTCGATTCGACCTACCGGCAACGCCTTCTTCCCTGGTACGACACCATGGAATCCACCGGCGCTTGGCTAGAGCTGCGCCCTGTTGATGCCGAGGAGGTCGAGGGTCTCGAGGTAGATGATGTTGAGGCTGCTGCCTCCGTCCATCCGCACCTTTGAAAGCCAGGTGTTGACGATGATGGGGTCGACGACGAGCGGGTAGACGCCAGGGGCAACTACCTTGTCGAGATGGTCCTCTCGATCGAAGGTGATGGGGGTGCTCGACTAGCTGAGGTACTGGGGCACTGCCATTCTAGCCGCGAAGACCTCACGACATTCCCTCTTGTGCAGCCTTGCGGTCAACTACGTCGAGGGGCCACCATAGATCATGTAACAGTCGTGGACGGCCGGGAAACCATCGTCATTTTTGTCGTCCCCCTTGTCGTCGTTCTTCTCCTTCTTGGGGTCGTCACGCGCGTCCTTCTTGAACCCCAGATCGTCGAAATGCTTTTTCAGCATACGGCAGTCCTCAAGTTTGTGGTTGGCTCCTCCCATATGGTAAGGGCACGGCTCTTTCAGCATCTTATCGAAGATGCCTGCCTCTGGGGGGCCTCGAGGCTTTTTGCGTTCCATGGCGGCGACGAGGTCGTCGTCGAGGTCTTCCCGCTGGAACGGTAGGGCTTTCTTCTTCTTCTTGTTCTTCTTGGGCCCTCGATTAGGGCCCTCGTCATCATCGGCGGGCAGCTTGCTCTTCCTTCCTTCACAGCTAAAGAAGGCGCCGACCGCTTCTTCTCCTGCGGCGTAGTTGGCCACCACGTCCATCAGCTCATCGACGGTCTAAGGGCGATTCCGACCTAAGTCCCGCACCAAGTCTCGACTGGTGGTACCAGAGACAAAGGCCAGGATGACGTCATGGTCAGGGATGTGCGGCAGCTTGGTGCGTTGTTTCGAGAAGCGTCGAGCGTACTCTCGAAGAGTTTCTCCTGACTTCTGCTTGCACTTGCTGAGGTCCCATGAGTTCCCAGGCCGTATGTAGGTTCCTTTGAAATTACCCGCGAAAACCCTGACCAAATCGACCTAGTCGTGGATCTGATCGGCCAGGAGCTCTTCGAGCCACCTGCGAGCAGTGTCGGAGAGGAAGAGCGGCAGCTGGCTGATGATGGCTCGATCGTCGCCTCGAGCGCCTCCCAGCTGACAGGCTAGCCGGAAATCTGCCAGCCACAGCTCTAGTTTGGTCTCACCGTTGTACTTTGCAATGCTGGTCGGGGGTCGGAACGGGCTGGGCAGCGGCGTGCTGCGGATTGCCCTGCTGAACACTCGCGGGCCCAGTGGCTCTGGCGCCATCCGGTCCTCATCGCTGTTGTATCTTCCACCACGATGGGCACTGTAACCGCGTGTTGACGGTCCTTAAGTATCAAATTTAATTACCAAATAAACAAAGAAAAGGATCCAAATGAAATCAACATCTAGACTTAGGGTTTTATCTGACAGAATTCCACGAGTTTTGGTGTTTGTCTATTTCTGCAGGGGGTTATCAGGAAATAAGGAAGAAAGGCCCACATGTCAGGATTACATAGAGATATCAACCCACCGCGCAATTTTCTACCATCTAGAAGACTCCAGAAGCCACGGGAAGGAAGCGGAGCCCGAAAGGGGCCAGGCCCAGGGCACCCGCCCTGAGGACCTGCGCGCCCGCCCACCTCTGGACTCCGTTCCGGACTCTCTTCGCACACGACGTTCCACCGACCTATTTGATCCAGAATAACATAGTACCACCTCGCCTATCGACCCAAAAACGCATAGAAGGGGAGGACTATATAAGGAGACCCCCTCTGGCCCCTGGAGGAGACAAGAAATTATCATAGAGATTGAGGGGTGCCCTCGAAGGAAAACCTCTTCTCTAAATAATACTTCTTTTTAGGCTTAGCAACCAATGTAAAGTAGAAATAGATCTTCTAGTTTCAACTAGATTGAGAGAGATAGAGTGGAGGTGTGGATCGGAGGAAGGCCGGCCTATCGGTGTCTACTCCGAGTTGTACCTATGGGATCAAGTCTCCTAACCTGAGGCTTGCTTCTAAGATTCTTCAGTAATTCGACTTCTAATACTAGTAAGTTCTTGTTTTATTGTTCTTTGGTTTATGAGTTTACTTTAATCCTCTTCCGGTTGAGTATTAGAGTAATCACTTGCTAGCGTAAACGTGGTGTTTAGGCTAGGGTACTCATAGATATCCCCTGACTAGCTGGACCGTGGTAGTAGCGAGGAACGTGATATTTCCGAGTTACCTTTGCAGATCACATCTCGTTAGCAGGACGGGTAGGTTTATAGGTGCGGGTCGAACATCCTTTGTGTTGTCTAGATTCCGTGAGCCTCCCCGATAGAACAGTAGATTATCCTTACCAAGGTTAGAACGAGACTAAGGTTGCAGTCTTCTCTATACATCACTCACATCGAGAGACATTCTTTGTAGCCTAAAGGGATAGTAGCAATAGATTTGGTTAGTCAGATGCACCCTTTCTCCCAGTGGTAAAAATATAAATACGATAACTCTGGATAACCTCCCGGGTGAAATGCTCACCGATATCCGTGCTCTTGCAGATCATTTCCTTATTGCGTTACCAAATATCAACAAGCATTTCTGGTGCCGTTGCCGGGGAGAAAGACGGTTTGCTGAGATAACTTTGAGTCTTGCTATTATCTTGTATTATACTTTTATACTTTTATTCTTTTATCATTTTGTTTTTATTTTTATGGATAAATCAAATTCCATACCTATTATTGAATTCTTTGCACCTTCGGAGACCAGCCATAGACCATGGGAGTCAACACGTCCTGCCCCTAATTATGATCTGTGTCCGGAGTTGATTGCAATAGGTCAAAACCAACCCTTTTCTATAGCAGAGGTCCTATCTTATAATCAAGAAGATAATGCACTTTTAGCTACACCTAAGGAATCTTTTAATCTTTCTATAAATTCTGGTTTAGACCTAGCCTTACAAGACCATGTTTTTTCTCGATATTTTCACATTGGTCTTAATCATATAAACTTTGGTAGGGTCCTTCTTTCTTTATCTATTAGTAAAGGAAGGTATGTCTTCATTTGTGGACATCCTTCTTGTACTAGTCTTCATAGAAAAATCTTAGAAATAGAGAAGGAATCATCTCCCAGACGAGGAAAGGAAGTTTAAATAGCCGATTTCCAAACATTTCAATCCCATGATTCGGCTATCCATCCCATCCTTGAGCTTAATAAATTCTACTATGCTCTTTCTCTTAAACCTCCCGATAATCCTATGAATTTCTCTAGACATCCCCTGTATAAGAAGGAGGATCGAGAAGAGCAACATCGATGGCTAGAGGGCATTAAAAATCCATGTGCTATCACCATTGAATGGATAGATAAAACAAACTTGAGAGACAATCCTAGAGGAATTTTTAGCATTCATGAAGAATCATCCTTGGAGTTTCAGAATGAGAGAAACAACAGTGAGCATGGAAATTATTTCATAAATACCTTACCCAGTCCTTGCTCATATAAAACATCTCTCCAATCAATTAGTCTCTCCATCCTTATCACATTTGAGATCTCCAACCCTCTCTTCTTTTCTATTTATAAAAACTTTAAAAGAGCGGTTGTCGATGCATATGTCTATAATAAATATTGCAGATCTCGTTGAGTTAATTGATGGTTTCCCAAGGACAAGCTTAGTGTCCTAAAACAAGCACTTCTAATTATTTGCAACATTGCCTTGTGTATTGAGCATATAAAGATAATTGTAGAAATATTCCTTCGGGTATTCTTGTCACTAACCTTTCCAGGATTGGAGCAAGAAGATCGGATGAATGACAAGCACAAGGTATGTCCAACCAACCATCACACAACATTGAATTAAATTCATCCAAACTTGAATTTTGCAAAATTCAAGCTTGGGGGAGTACTTCACATAAAAACATCCTTTGCCATGTTGCTATGTTGGTTGTCCTTACCTTTGAGAGATGCTCAATTTGTTAAGTACTAATTACACTACTTCACCTCCATTTGAGTAGATCGCTATAAATGCTCTCATGCTACCTTTATTTGCTTTAGTATATGTCTAGGTTTGGAGTAGTTTCATTTATCTCTTAAATCAAGCATGGTGCTTAGTTTAGGAATGATGATCTTACTTCCAAAGGATTTTTAAATTAAGCATGGTGCTTAGGTTAAAATGCCCTCCTAAATCAAATTAGACATGGTGTCTAGGTTGATTTTTGAGCCGATAGTATGCTATAGTAGATATGGGATATTTTGTTGGACTAACCCCTGCAGGAAAACTTTCAATATCAACCTGGGAAGTCCTGAGATACAAACTCATTGGAGATAAAGGAGACACATGAAGTTTAACAATTTGCACAAGAAGGACATAGCTCATTCATCATAAAGAGATGATCCATGGAGGGTGCCACAAACACGATGCAAGGAAAGCTTCCACAAGGTGATACTGTACCGTCACTCTTCAAGTAGGGTAACACTTTAAGGTACTTGACTATCACTTTTATAAGCTTCTCCTTGGTTCTAGCGTTCACATAAAATAAAGAGACAAACATGTATGATTTGTAGCTCCAAATTAATCAACCCAATTAATTCAACATGTTTAGTCCTTTAATCTTTGTTCTTAGTACTACCTTCGTGATCCCACACTCCTAATCATATAAGCTAAAGTATTACACATTCAATCTTTGGAAGATATAAACAAAACATAAAAATAGATAGATTATCTTTCCATTAGGTTGAGCCATCTGACCTAACACATGTTTTAAATGCTACACTCATGATCCATCAACTTTGTCTTACTCACTATGCTTAAGGTTAGAGAAGAACAAATACACTTTTGGTTCTGTTGGTGTTTTCCACCAACAGATCCCATGCACTTGATCTCTACCTTGTCTCTATGAGCAGGACACATTTTGAGAAACATGAAGGCGTTTTACAACTACCAGATTCCATCAAGTAAAGAACCGGGATCTACGAGCACAAACACAATGGAGATCAGACACTTAGTTTCCCAAAGGAAATATTGAAGAACCTCTGTGTCCGAGTTGGTACCTTGTACGCTCCAGCAAACTTCGTGGTGATAGAGGTTGGTACTGAGGAGAGGGCACCCATCATCTTAGGGAGGCCATTCCTAAACACCAGAGCTGTCATCTACGCTAATGCTGCCAAGATCAGTCTCTACATCAAGGGGAAGAAGGAGACTTTCCTTCAAGAACAAGACTACACAAGCATCAGAGCAATCCCGACATAAACCAAGGAAGAGGACCAACAGGAGGAACAGGAACAAGCAAATGTGGACCGAGTCAGCTAAGATGGTCACTGTAGCTCAAGGAGGTCAAGATCGTCGACTCAAGTCACCTTTCTTGATCAAGAAGGATGACCCTGGTGTTCCAAGAATCGAATGCACAAACAATGGATACTCTTTTTAGAAGACACTCTACGACACCGGATCTGACGACAACATAATGGCCGCAGTCACTTATCAGCTCCTGCATAGAACCATGCCCCTACAACCAAGATACATTCAGCTTCAAACAACTTTCAGGTCATTGACATGGGAGAAGACAAGTATGATCCATCCACCATCCTTGGAAGACCGTTCCTAAACACTATCAAAGCCATTATCTATATTGGAACTGGAGAAGTCCACATGCACTTCCCCTCTGAGAAAGGTACGCCACTACTTTAATGATTATATAGTTGAAGATTCTAACCAGGTCAGGACAAGAAGAAGACAACGCAACCGCAACCAGAGGAGGCAAATCATCAAGGACGGATGGGTAGACTACGAAGGAGAAATGATAAGGTCTGAAGACATACAGCTTGAATAGAAATGTCCTGAGGAGACCGTAGCACCGAGTCAGAAAGAGAAGATAGTTATACACGAAAAGGAGGCGCCACCGGAATCACCGACTACGTCATCCAGCGAATCCCAGGACGACTGAGAAAACGGAGAGTCCAGTTCGGAGGACTTAAAAACACCGAACGCCTTGCCAAGAGGTAAACTTGGTAGTTATCCTTTCCCTTTTAATTATTTCAAATAGTTTACTTAGTTAATCATGTTCGTATTATCCTAGAAAGAAAATAAAAATGTGAAAAAAAACTGTAAGCCCCATGTGAGTAGACGAGTGGCATAAAACCCATAAGTACATTCACTGTGGTGGCATAAAAATAAAATAAATATTTTTCTGCTTTATAAAAACAAAAATATGAAAACAGGGAGTAATATTTATTAAGGAGTCTCAACATGATAAAGGCTAGATATTTATGCTAACACTTAATCAGTTCCACAAGCTTTGTTGTCTATTTGAGCTCCACAGAATTTAAGAATCAAGAAGACTAGCAGACGGAGGACATTCTAATCGCTGTCAAAATACTGCTGACTTTCAAACAGACCTCTGCCACCTGCTAGCTACATCAAGAGAAATTACATCAAAATTCAGCTTGGGGGAGAGCACCCCCATTTATCTCGATAAGTATTTCTATCTATCTTTATTCTTATACTATATTAGAATATAAATACACATAACTATGAAAAACCAAATAAAGATTTTATGCTTATATATATTTTGCTTAGTGTGTTTAATAAATAAATAAAGTGGCCATGCTAATCTGTATCTAATAAAACTTAAGCATGGATATGATGAATAGTAGCTCTGCCTAATTTGCAAATTTGAAGTTCTCTCAAGTTTAGATATAACTGTTATAATTTAAGGCTTGCTCTAGACCTAAACTTGTGGGATGAAAACTTGATCTGAAGTTAAGTTGTTAACGGATACGATATGGGAAGGTTGAGCTGCTGTTTATCTGTTCCTAGAGATGCTAGAATTCTGGAGAATTTTATCTTTGAAAATCTTTAAAATGTTGCATGATGAGTTCCTGTATGATGAGAGTTTAAATTCCCACCACAGCCATATATACATGCTTGCTAGACCTTGAGCCACACACTTACTATTTACTACTTATGAGCATTGAGTGTGGTCAAGCTGTGTAGACCCTTAGGAGCTTGTCATGTGGTTAAATCAAGATTCACTTGCACGTTCACTCATACATGCTACTTCTGCTCCGGAAGTACCATCCACATATATCCACTCATTTCCATCTCCAAAACCACCCAAAAGTATTCTACTCCTAATCCGGGAGAGAATAACCAAAAATATTTCTGTTTCCCCTTGTGAAATAAATGCTCAAGTTATCTTGTTACTACCACTTGCTATATTATCTCAAGAGATGAATGCTCTGAAAAAAAGAGAGAAAAAGAAAATAAAAGATACGAGGAAATAAAAAGGAGCAAGTGCTCGGAACCTCGAAAGAAAAGAAAAAAAGAAGAGCATCTCATTCTCCTCATAAAGTTTCAAAAGCAAGGAAGGTATGTATCCCCTCAAAGAGCAAAGTAGAATTAGACTTCCACCACCATTGTTATCACCATCATCACCATACACCATTCATTCACCACACATGCACATCTTGATTTGACTTATTGATTTGTTTCTTTGGATCCATGGTTTGACTATGCGATAAATGTCTTGTAAGTATGTATACTTTATCTCCCACCTATGAGCTCCAGATATTAAAGCCTTATTAGAGTAGGGTGAGAGAGAAGACAATGTCACTATGCTTCATACCACAAATACTACATATCTTGAGAGAAGGCATATACCATCACTGCCTTGGTAAGGATCCAAAAATACCACAAAAGAGAGACCTGAGAGAATCATACAAGGAATTTCTGAGTTTTATTTGAAAATCTGCAAAAACCCCAGAGCTATAGCTGATCAAGAATAAGAGACATGGCACTTGGCTAGACTGTTCTATCTTTTAACCACTCAAGACAGAAGTGACGGTTACAAGTCCTATGGTGTAGGTAAAGTAAGTAAGTTTTAAGTCTTAACAGTTTATTCTAACTCAAAGATGAGATCTTGCTTAAATGCGTGTGTACTTCTAAGAAATGAAACCACTGCAGAAACTCTTGAGTTCATCCTTGCTCAGGGACGAGCAAGAGGTAAGCTTGGGGGAGTTTGTTGACGGTCCTTAAGTATCAAATTTAATTACCAAATAAACAATGAAAAGGATCCAAATGAAATCAACATCCAGACTTAGGGTTTTATCTGACAGAATTTCACGAGTTTTGGTGTTTGTCTATTTCTGCAGGGGGTTATCAGGAAATAAGGAAGAAAGGCCCACATGTCGGGATTACATAGAGATATGAACCCACCGCGCAATTTTCTACCATCTAGAAGACTCCAGAAGCCACGGGAAGGAAGCGGAGCCCGAAAGGGGCTAGGCCCAGGGCGCCCGCCCACCTCTGGACTCCGTTCCGGACTCTCTTCGCACACGACGTTCCACCGACCTATTTGATCCAGAATAACATAGTACCACCTCGCCTATCGACCCAAAAACGCATAGAAGGGGAGGACTATATAAGGAGACCCCCTCTGGCCCCTGGAGGAGACAAGAAATTATCATAGAGATTGAGGGGTGCCCTCGAAGGAAAACCTCTTCTCTAAATAATATTTCTTTTTAGGCTTAGCAACCAATGTAAAGTAGAAATAAATCTTCTAGTTTCTACTAGATTGAGAGAGATAGAGTGGAGGTGTAGATCGGAGGAAGGCCGGCCTGTCGGTGTCTACTCCGAGTTGTACCTACGGGATCAAGTCTCCTAACCCGAGGCTCGCTTCTAAGATTTTTTAGTAATTCGACTTCTAATACTAGTAAGTTCTTGTTTTATTGTTCTTTGGTTTATGAGTTTACTTTAATCCTCTTCCGGTTGAGTATTAGAGTAATCACTTGCTAGCGTAAACGTGGTGTTTAGGCTAGGGTACTCATAGATATCCCCTGACTAGCTGGACCGTGGTAGTAGCGAGGAACGTGACATTTCCGAGTTACCTTTGCAGATCACATCTCGTTAGCAGGACGGGTAGGTTTATAGGTGCGGGTCGAACATCCTTTGTGTTGTCTAGATTCCGTGAGCCTCCCCAATAGAACAGTAGATCATCCTTACCAAGGTTAGAACGAGACTAAGGTTGCAGTCTTCTCTATATATCACTCACATCGAGAGACATTCTTTGTAGCCTAAAGGGATAGTAGCAATAGATTTAGTTAGTCAGATGCACCCTTTCTCCCAGTGGTAAAAATATAAATACGATAACTCTGGATAACCTCCCGGGTGAAATGCTCACCGATATCCGTGCGCTTGCGGATCATTTCCTTATTGCGTTACCAAATATCAACACCGCGCTCTTCCGCGTCCCCGTACCGACGGCGTCGATTCTCTTCAATGTCGCGCCGCGCATCGTGTCGACGCTGATTGTCGACGGGGAGAACGAGCGTGGTCTTTTTCCCTCGAGGGGGTGGCTGCTGATACACCGACACTTCCTTTTCGTTTTGACCTGGCTCATCGCGCTTTTCAGTGGCAGCTCCTCGGCATCGAGAAGCCGAGCTTTCGGCTTGCTGAACTGCCGCCACCTGGAGCAGAGTCTGCACCTTGTCTCAGATGCGTCGAGCTTGGGAGTTCGATGGCTCTGGCTTTTTCCGTAGCAGCATTGTTGCCGCCACAACGTTCTGGCCTGCTCGAGGGAAACGGTTGACGGGCTGATCAGGCTCTGCATCTCCGACGATCTGTCGGTGTACCTCTCGAGCTCGTTTGCGGACACTTTCGCCAGGCGGCTAAGGCAGGTCCTGCTCGAGGATTTGCTCAAGCAGGACAAGGCGCTCGCGATCCTCGTCAAGCTTTGCCTTGAGCTCTCGTAGTTGCGCAATTTGCGCGGCTCTATCTTCTTGCGGAGCGGGGTCGACTTGACTGTTGTTCCCAGGTGTCTTCGGGTCTTCCCTGACTGCAGGGGCTCACCCGCCTGGAATGGCGTCTTGTGTCTCGTCGGTGGTTTCCACCACCCGGTCGATATGGAAGCACTCCCTAGTAGGGTGGTGGCTGTCAGATTTTGAGCTGGAGTCCGGCTCGGCGGCATAGAAACATCCGCGTCCTTCCTCCAGCAGCCGCTGCCTAAGGGACGTAATCGTGTACCGCCCAGGGACTAAGCGGCGGAGGCCTCGTACCTGGGAGAAATCCGGTAGCTCGGACGCCCGTGGTCATGCTTCAGGGTCGCGTGGGAGGACCATTGGTCTCTCGACATACGTCTGGGCGTTTGGGCATATCGCCCTGGCGAGTGATGCTGCGACATTGTGCAAACCGAACGGCAAGGCTCTTCTTGAGGCAAACAACCCATGTGGAAGTAGCCTGGCGGTGGGGGAGAGTGCGCGGGGTGCGTCACCTCCCGTCGTCGTGCGATCCTCGCAGCGCTGAGCCTTCGTGCCTGTGGTGCACGGGGCTATCGGCTCTCGTGCCGTCTCCTGCCTAGCACAGACTGCCGATCGTGGCGAGGCAGAAGGGCGATGGTAGTGCTGTCCACGCCTCTTCTTGGGCGGGAAGGCGTGGTGGTGAGGACGTCTCGGGGCCCTCATCCGTGTTGGCACAACGCGGGCTCCTCCCGGTCCTTTAATTGAGAGCAAGATCATGTCATAGCAGGAGCCAGTAGACATGAACTCGAGACTCCTGAACCAAATCACCATGGAGCGCGGAATCGGTGAAGAAAGAGTGGCCATCTGGAAAAGAATGGGAAATCGATGAAAAAACACGCAGGACCCCTACCTGGCGCGCCAACTGTCGGTGTTTTCCCCACGGGGGGTCACACCAACGAGTAAATTTGTATACGTGCTTCCCTTTTCCAGATGGTGATGCAAAAAGACACAAGGATTTATCCTGGTTCGGGCAAGAGAAGGCCCTATGTCCAGCGGGGGGGGAGTTTGTATTATTTTGCACCTAAGTGCTTGTACAGGTGTGAATACAAGCGTGGTATGGAGTGAGGTGGAGAATGGAAGCTCTACTGCGTATGAGTGTAGCGTTGCGTCGTTGATCATTGAGTCCGCTCCCAGGTTTCCCCTTTTATAGTTCCAAAGAGAAGCCCAGTGTACAAGTATAGGCGTTAGAGTAGGGGTCGATAGAGGCATGGCGCGCGGACCTACTCGAGGCCTCCGTATCAGCGTGGTCTCGAGCTGTCCCATCCTGGTAGCTTGATGATGATTACGCGTGCCCAGGTATCCTGCTCTGTACGCCGTCTTGGACTGGTTCACCGGTTGCACGCCGGTACGATATAGCGGCGGATACGTCGGAGTGGTTGCGGAGTTGTCAGTCGACGCCCAACCCTTCCCCTAGAAGGAAACACGTCTGGTCGAGGGTCGGACTCCATGTAACACCCTGCTGTCCGGAGCGCTGACCTTGGATGTCTCGAGGGGGTCCTGCTTAGACGTTCCATCCCTGCTTCCCGCGTCCTGACACGCTTTGGGCTGTTTGGTGGGGAAGGCTGCAAAATGAACGATGGGATGGATGCCTGTTCCCTATCACGCTTCCCGTGACTGGCGTGTTAGGTGAGAACGCGACAGGCGCATTAAATGCCCTGGTTCCCGTGCGCGCGTCAGGCGGCGGGCGGCGTCCTTGCGCTCGACGCCTCTTGGTTCGCTCGAGCCCGTTTTCGTATTCGACGGTAGCTAGCGCTCGAGCCCTGATCGATTCGCTCGATGCCTTTCCCGTCTTCGAGGTTGCGGTCGTCGATGACCGTGCGTGTGACTGATTAGAGCATCGAGTTGGGGGCCTCGACCTGTGTGTGTGCGGACAGTCTCGTTAGGTACATCAGTTGGGATACCCCTTACTGATACCCTCGACATCTTGAAATGCCCAAAATAGGTTGAAATATGTATAGAAGAATTAAGAGTAATTTGGTGAAATTTTTGGAGCTATAGAAATTGAGAAAATGGATTTTTACAAAAATCCCCAAAATAAATTCATTTAAAAACCTATAGCTAGTTTTAAGTTGTATCTCAAATTCTATTTGGAATTTGGGATTTCAACTTAAATCAAAGTTGTAGAACTCTTTATTTGTGACAACTTTTATTTTTTGGGTAAAGGTGAAAAGGTTTTAAAATAGTCAAAATGAATTTGGGAAAAGAATTGAGAAAAGAAATTCAAACAAAGAAAAGGAGGCAGGCGCTGCTGGGCCGACCCGCCTCCCTTTTGGCCCGCTCAGCCGCGCGGCCCATTTCCCCCTCCCCTCTCCTATGCGCGAACGCGCCCGCCTCACTCCACCCGGCGCCGGCCACGTGGCGGCCGTACGCTAGCGTCGTGGACGCGGCCGCCCGGCGACCGGCTTAACCCTGTTGGGACGCCACCCCGCGCCCCCAGAACGCCCCACTCTGTCCCCTCCCCACTCCTTCTTCTTCCTCGCTCACGCGTAGCAGCAGCCGCGGTGGTGCTCCGTCGTGCGCCATTGGCGTCGCAGCCAAGCTCCCCATTCCGACCACCCGCGTTCGATTAAACCCACCCCCAGCTCCGCCTCGACGAGCTCTACCGCGTGCGTACACTCACGGCCGTCCGCGTCAAGCTATTGGGCGAGATTCCGCCACCACGCCATGGCCAGAGCTCCGGCGAGCTCTCGGTCCACGCGGATCTTCCTCCACCGACCCTCTTTCTCTTCTTTAGTTAGTGCGTTTGGGTCACCGCACCCCAGCGAACTCTATGCGCCCCTCGGTTCGCGCTCTATCGGCCGGAGGCGGCCGGACGCCGGTGAGCAGCGCCACCGAGCTCCGCCGTACGCCATACCCACCGCTAGAGACCTCCTCCGCCGACGTGATTTAGCACAACATGTTCGTCTCGTCGAGACGAAGCTGTAGGTGACGGTCGTGCCACCGGAGACCTCGCCATCGGCGAGAGCTGGCCGGTCGAAGGTGGCCGGAGTACGGCGTGGCTGACCAGTGGGGCCACGACCCCTGGGTCCCGCCTGTCATCGTCTCTGCGGGTGTGGATCTGGGTGCATCTAGTGTTTTTCCTCGGTTTTTCTTAAATAAAGGTTTTTAGAAATCATTTAAATCTTGTATATTTCATAACTTGAGTTCTACAGCTCCAGAAAAGATGAAATAAATTTTGGTGTGTTCTAAAATTTCAGATCTACCAGTTCGTGTAATTGCATGTTATATTTGAACAACTTTTCTGTACAAATGTATTTAATCCATATTTTTGCTAATAATTTGAAAATGCATAGCAATGAAAATATAACGCAGAAAAATGTGAAACTTGTTTTGTTAGCTTTGCATGGATGATTAGCCTCTAGGAAAATATGTCATACATTAGTTGCTGTATAAACTAATTTATAATGATTTAAATGCTTGCATGGCAATGGTGTATGATTTTTAGTAAATAATTGGATCATGCAATTAATCTGGAATTTTTTCTAGGTGTTTCTCATGATAGTTAGTAATTTATAAAAATATGAAATCTGTTGTTTGACACTTTATCACCAGTGGGGTAATTATACTTACTATATAGAATAAACTTGTGTTTTTGTGTGGGCTAAGCTATCTGTCCAAATATTATGAAACATTTGTGGTGGACTTTAGATGGGACCAGTGATCTACTATAATTTTTGTGAAATTTATTGATAATCAAAAGTACAGGCTACTATTGTAGGTCCAATGATAATTAAAATAAATTAGGAATTGTTGTGCATGAGTTAAATGGCATAAAAGGGTGTTTGGTGTATCTTTGAAGCATCATGTTTGCTTGTTGGTTAACCATGAAAACAACTTGTAGAAGAGAATGCAATAGATGCTTAATTTGAGTACATGTTCTTGGATGATGTTGACTACCTTGTAGAAATACTCACCTATATCATCTATGCATCATGTCATGGTCATCTGGTACCCACTTGCATAAGCATTGCATCCCGGGCATCTCACACTCCACTCATGAGCAAACATGCATCATACAGGCTCGCAGGAGAACGAGGTGGGACACGAGGAGTAGGAAGAGGCCTAGGAGCAGGAACTTCCGAGAGGACGAGAGCCAGAAGGAGAGCTTCAGGAGTGTCCGGACCACAAGCCTAGCATGTTTGAGAAAGGCAAGTCGCGGAGCATTCTAAGTCACGCTATTCTCGCTAACTTAATTGATATATTATGATTGTTCTACTATGTTGCATTTAAGTGATAGGAATTGCTTGATACCGTTGATGCATACTTACTCCATGATATCACCACCTGTTTATCTACCTTGTCCTATGTAGACAGGCTCGGAGTCTATGCTTAGCTTGCTTAGTACGGTAGATGTCGGGTGATTTCCTGTCACCTACGAGATATAGGTGGACACCTGAATGATAAGCGGTCAATGCTATTGTGAGAAGTAACCAAGTGTGGGAATCAACTTGAGACCGAGCAGGGTCTTATGGTGGAGTTGACCGTAGTGCCCTTGCCTATGTCGATTAAGGACCGATTGTTGACGGCCCTCTTGTCATGTTGAACACATGCCCCACACTTAGCTGGAAGGATAAGTCGTTCCGATCGCAAAGCCTGAGCAATATCCGGGCCAGGAATCGGCCCGATGTACGCGTTGTATTGGTGATGGTTGAGGAGAACGATAAGGGCGCGGCGCGCAACCTTGGCATACATTGAATACCTTGGTCACCGGAACGGTCCTTGGGTATGAGCGGTGCCTGTCGAACCCGAGAATTGGTCCTGGATAGTGCAATACAGTGATCTGTAGCTCACTTGATCAGTGAGTGTGGTTTGTGTGGGGAATAAACTCTCCAGCTGGTAAGAAATCGATTCGAATCGCCATCGCTCCTGGATAGTGAGCACTTGACATGAGCCCTGTCCTCGTAGTAAGGACTATGAAACACTTGGGTTATGATAAGGAATGTTTTATGAATGCTATGATGAGGTACAATCAGATCACAACACTTGTTTGCAATAGTACAGGTGCAAATCTAGATGATAGGTAGTAACACCTGACCTGAGCTAATTAAATAAGAAGGGTAAGGCTAGGATATACTTCTAATTAATTAATGCTTTTGCACAAATGGTCTCAGCTACCCCACCATATAGCCTTCATGATCCTTGAAGAGTCTTTATTTTTGGTTTATGACGGGTAAATCTAGCTGAGTACATTCTCGTACTCAGGGTTCCATTCCCATGTTGTTTTGCAGATGGGTAGATGTACTATCGTTGTTGCATTCACTGCTTGTACCTAGCGATGGGTGATAACTAGACCAAGGGCGATGGTCACTCTACCTTCTCTTTTGCTTTTGTGGGAATGATCAACAATGGCACTGTATCAGACTGAATGTGTGTGTTATTTTAAAACTATGAAACTTCCGCTACTTGTGAACTTGGTTTGTAATAACAACATTTGAACTCCGATGTATGTGATGTATGTTGCGAACTGGATGTAACTGTGAATGGTGACCGCTGAACTTATTACGATCTTGGCTGTATGTATGAGTTGTGGTTTGAAATCCTTCAAGATTTCACGGACTACCGAGAATATATGGGCTTAAGTTTGATGGTTTGACTGTGCAAATGGTCATTATTAGGAAAAATCTCTTATAATTTGGACCGTTCTGTTACAGCCGTAACCGATAATGATCCTGGCCAATGATAGGCAGGGCCCACATAAGATGGTGGTATTTGTCCTTTGTTTGCCACATGTTTGGCAGCCGCCACATACGCAAGTTCATTTTTTCCTCTGCTTCTCTGCAATATAGTCTGGCCATGTATTTGCTACCAAACTCGGGATGCCCCTGCCGTTGTGGCGTGTGCGGTTACCGCAGCAACCAAACAAGCCCTAAACAGTAAATAATTGAAGAAACCCATAAATGAGGTACGCATGAAGGCTAATGTTTGTTCAGCTTTGACTGCTGACTTTGGGTGATTGTGCTCGTGCAGTGACTCATTGAGCTAGGCCAACGTTGCTGTTCACTTGTCCATATGGATGGGTAGACTGAATACAGAGCACTATGATGGGCTCTAGGAATGCAAAACACTAGCCCAAATAGAATAATGTTTTGCTAAGCCCAATACATTTCATCTTCTTCCTTGTGAAGGGGCAGGTGTCTGACAATTTTCAGGGGCTATACACGCCGGAGCCAAGGTATGGCGAGGGCATACTTTCAACACTTAGTCCTTCGCCCCACATAGTACACGTTGGCATTTGAGGCATGTTAGTTGTAGAAATAGAGAAGAGAATAGATGTATATAGACAAGATATATATATAGAGATATGCCATAGATGAGTGATGCAATTTGTAGCTCCAAACTGTAACAAACATTGTGTTGGAGGGATAGATGGGGAAGTGAGTCACGTGCCCAGAGGAATAGAAGAGGCAGAACGATGGAGAAGTAAACTGACAAACTATGGGACCAATAGGAAAAGTTTTCTGCATTTAATATTATGTAGGATAGATATAGATATAGAGATTATGTATAGATACAGATTAAATTGAACTACACTTCTATAATTTTCAACAGATATTGTAGCTCCAATATAGTCTGCTCCTGCTAGGCTTCAAATTCCTTCGGTGTGTGGTGGGTCAACTAGAAGAGTGGTGGGAGCGAGTTGCGGACAAATGAAGAAGACATATTTATATAATTTAATAATTATTAGTTATCTATAAAAATGTCTAGTGACATGCTAGATATATTATAGATATTGAGATACATATTAAAGTAAATTTTCATATAATAATATATTAGAAGGGAGTGAATTGTGTTGTTCACGCAACTTTTGCTATACCAGGTTTTGTTGTATATAAATACTAAGCCAAAATATGCATCGATTCACTCCCATAGACCACAAGCCCACACATCTTAATATAATCTTCATTCACTCTCTCTTCACTCGTGCAGATAGTAGGCATGGTGAAAGCGGTGGCAATAGTAGTGGCCTTAGCCCTGGCCATGGTAGTGGCAATGAGTGTAGGCAGGGTGTCAGCAAACTGCAACATCGCGCTGCTAGCAGTTTGCAAGACAGCGGTCATCGGAGGTTTAAAACCCACTGTGACGTGCTGCTCCATCCTGCGAGCACAGGAGGCATGCTTGTGCAAATACCAGAAAGACCCCAAGTATGGCATGTACATTAACCCTGCCCGCAAAATGATTACCTCCTGCGGCATGGCCATCCCCAACTGCTAGGTGCCCTTCCCATGCCCCCACCGTGTCAGTGTTGGATGTGTGCCTTGTTACCTCTTGTGTGCATGTAACATGCCTTATATATAAATAAATAATTTCGGCAAAAGAACTAGTTTATTGGTTGAAGATGCATAGGTCTACGCATGTCGATCAATCTCTGTATGTTTGTATTCAATTTACACCTTATATGGACCATCATATAGCACTAAGAGTGATGGTGCATATCCGTGCCCTGTTCAAGACATGCTTTTCATTAGCGGCCAGGAACATTCATACCAGATGTAAAGTGATGGCTTAGCCTCAACATTGTCATGCTAGACTGCAAAGCCTCAAGATTTTCTCAAATCTAAGACCGAATAGAACAGTGGCTTTACCCACAGGCGGCACGCTGACCCAACCTAGCTATGCAGGAGACATGCTTCTGCCAAGACGTGGAAGACCCCCCAACGCCACAATCTAGCATTGTAAACAGCCAAAAATGGGTGTAATAATTTTCCTACCAACATAAGACTGTCTCTATTTATATGAGAGGATCCATATATCCAATTGTCAAAAACACATCTACCTTTACTTTTTTACCTCTAAATATAATCCCCTCCAAAAGCCTTATTGTGCAACACATTCTAGGTGCCTTTGTCGATCCTAGACCACCCTTGCTATCACCGCTACAATAGAACTTAACTGTGGCAGGCATTTTACATTTACTGTGCCAGTTTTTACAACTGCCACAGACACAAGGTCAAGTTAATTGTGGCTTAATTGAGGCAGTTTATAAAACCACCATAGTTAATCCATTAGCCGTGGCGGGCGACATAAGGCAAGCACCATGGTAAATAGACATTCACGATGACAGCTGCCTTATGTCGCCCTGTGGCCTACAAGATTTAGTTTCCTGAAGAGTTGAACTCAATATTTCTAGTTTTTCATGTGTCCCAGCTGAGGAAATGTTTGAAAGTGCCCGAGCAGCGGATTGAACCTCAAGGAATCAAGATAAAGGCAGATTTGGAATATAAAGAGCAACCGGTGGGTATCGTAGATACCAAGGAGCGGGTAACCCAGAATAGAGTTGTCAAAACTTACAAGGTGGTATGGAGTCATCACGACGATAGAGATGCCACCTGGGAAACCGAGGATTACCTAAAAACAGTTTACCCAAAATTTCATAAGAAATGGTTAGTAACCCAAAATCTCGGGACGAGATTTCTCTAAGGTGGGAAGGGCTGTAACACCCTAGGTGTTAAGCATGCACTTAAGTTTCATAAACATTCTCATCAAGCATAGCATAAGCATAGCATCACATGAGCATGGCATTAATCCAAGTGTGATTTTATGTGCTTGAATTTCATGGTTTATATATGATAGAAATAGTGTGCTTGTTGCCAAAATTCTTGAAATGCCCAAAATAGGTTGAAATATGTTTAGAAGAATTAAGAGTAATTTGGTGAAATTTTTGGAGCTATAGAAATTGAGAAAATGGATTTTTACAAAAATCCCCAAAATGAATTCATTTAAAAACCTATAACTAGTTTTAAGTTGTATCTCAAATTCTATTTAAAATTTGGGATTTCAACTTGAATCAAAGTTGTAGAACTCTTTATTTGTGACAACTTTTGTTTTTGGGGGTAAAGCTGAAAAAGGTTTTAAAATAGTCAAAATGAATTTGGAAAAAGAATTGAGAAAATAAATTCAAAAAAAAGAAAGGGGGCAGGCGCTGCTGGGCCGACCCGCCTCCCATTTGGCCCGCTCAGCCACGCGGCCCATTTCCCCCTCCCCTCTCACGCGCGCGGACGCGCCCGCCTCGCTCCACCCGGCGCCGGCCACGTGGCGGCCGTACGCCAGCATCGTGGACGCGGCCGCCCGCCCGATCGGCTTAACCCGGTAGGGATGCCACCCCGCGCCCCCAAAATGCCCCACTCTGTCCCATACCAACTCCTTCTTCTTCCTCGCTCGCGCGCAGCAGCAGCCGCGGCGGTGCTCCGCCGTGCGCCATTGGCATCGCAGCCAAGCTCCCCACTCCGACCACCCGCGTTCGATTAAACCCACCCCCAGCTCCGTCTCGACGAGCTCTACCTCGTGCGCACACTCCTGGCTGTCCGCGTCAAGGTATTGGGTGAGATTCCGCCACCGCACCATGGCCGGAGCTTCGGCAAGCTCTCGGTCCGCGCCGATCTTCCTCCCCTGACCCTCTTTCTCTTCTTTAATTAGCGCATTTTGGTCGCCGCACCCCAGCGAACCCTATGCGCCTCTCCGTTCGCGTTCTATTGGCTGGAGGCGGCCAGACGCCGATGAGCAGCGCCACCGAGCTCCACCATGCGCCATACCCACCGCTAGGGACCTCCACCGCCGACGTGAGTTAGCGCAACGTGTTCGTCTCGTCGAGACAAAGCCGTAGGTGACGGCCGTGCCACCGGAGACCTCGCCGTCGACGAGAGCCAGCCGGTCGAAGGCGGCCGGACTACGGCGCGGCTGACCAGTGGGGCCACGACCCCTGGGTCCCGCCTGTCAAGATCTTTGCGGGTGTGGATCAGGGTGGATCTAGTGTTTTTCCTCAGTTTTTCTTAAATAAAGGTTTCAGAAATCATTTAAATCTTGTATATTTCATAACTTGAGTTCTACAGCTCCAAAAATGATGAAATAAATTATGGTGTGTTCTAAAATTTCAGATCTACCATTTGGTGTAATTGCATGTTATATTTGAACGACTTTTCTGTACAAATGTATTTAATCCATGTTTTTGCTAATAATTAGAAAATGCATAGCAATTAAAATATAACTCAGAAAAATGTGAAACTTGTTTTGTTAGCTTTTCATGGATGATTAGCCTCTGGGAAAATATGTCATACATTAGTTGCTGTATAAACTAATTTATAATGATTTAAATGCTTGCATGGCAATGGTGTATGATTTTTAGTAAATAATTGGATCATGCAATTAATCTCGAAATTTTTGTGGGAGTTCCTCATCATAGTAATTAATTTATAAAAATATGAAATCTGTTGTTTAACACTTTATCACCAGTGGGTAATTATAGTTACTATATAGAATAAACTTGTGTTTTTGTGTGGGCTAAGCTATCTGTCCAAATATTATAAAAAATTTGTGGTGGACTTTAAATGGGACCAGTGATCTACTGTAATTTTTGTGAAATTTATTGATAATCATAAGTACAGGCTACTGTTGTAGGTCCAATGATAATTAAAATAAATTAGGAATTGTTGTGCATGAGTTAAATGGCATAAAAGGGTGTTTGGTGTATCTTTGAAGCATCATGTTAGCTTGCTTGTTAACCATGAAAACAACTTGTAGAAGAGAATGCAATAGATGCTTAATTTGAGTACATGTTCTTGGATGATGTTGACTACCTTGTAGAAATAATCACCTATATCATCTATGCATGATTTCATGGTCATCTGGTACCCACTTGCATAAGCATTGCATCCCGGGCATCTCACACTCCACTCATGAACACACATGCATCATACAGGCTCGCAGGAGAACGAGGTGGGACACAAGAAGCAGGAAGAGGCCCAGGAGCAGGAACTTCCGGGAGGACCAGAGCCGGAAGGAGAGCTTCAGGAGTGTGCGGACCACAAGCCTAGCATGTTTGAGAAAGGAAAGCCCCGGAGCATTCTAAGTCTCCCTATTCTCGCTAACTTAATTGATATATTATGATTGTTCTACTATGTTGCATCTAAGTGATAGGAATTGCTTGATACCGTTGATGCATACTTACTCCTTGATATCACCACCTGTTTATCTACCTTGTCCTATGTAGTAGGCTCGGAGTCTATGCTTAGCTTGCTTAGTACGGTAGAAATCAGGTGATTTCGAGTCACCTGCGAGATATAGGTGGACACCTCAATGATAAGCGGTCAATGCTGTTGTGAGAAGTAACCAAGTGTGGGAATGAACTTGAGACCGGTCAGGGTCTTATGGTGGAGTTGACCGTAGTGCCCCTGCCTGTGTCGATTAAGGACCGATCATTGACGACCCTCTTGTCATGTTGAACGCATGCCCACACTAAGCTGGAAGGATAAGTCATTCCGACCGTGAAGCCTGAGCACTATCTGGGCCAGGAATCGGCTCGATGTACGCGTTGTATTGGTGATCTTTGAGGAGAACGATGAGGGCGCGGTGTGCAACCTTGGTATACCTTGGATACCTCGGTCGACGAAACGGTCCTCGGGTACGAGTGGTGCCTGTCGAACACGTGAATTGGTCCTGTATAGTGTAATACGGTGATCTGTAGCTCACTTGATCAGTGAGTGTGGTTTGTGTGGAGAACAAACTCGCCAGCTGGTCAGAAATCGATTCGTATCGCCATCGCTCCTGGATAATGAGCACTTGACATGAGCCCTGTCCTGGTAGTAAGGTCTATGAAACACTTGGGATATGATAAGGAATGTTTTGTGAATGTTATGATGAGGTACCATCATATCACAACACTTGTTTGCAATAGTATAGGTGCAAATCTGGATGATAGGTAATAACACCTGCCCTGAGCTAATTAAAGAAGAAGGGTAAGGCTAGGATATACATCTAGTTAATTAATGCTTTTGGGCAAAAGGTCTCAGCTACCCCATCAAACAGCCTTCATGATCCTTGAAGAGTCTTTATTTTTGGTTTATGACGGGTAAGTCTAGCTGAGTACATTCTCGTACTCAGGGTTCCATTCCCATGTTGTTTTGCAGATGGGCAGATGTACTATGGTTATTGCGTTCACTGCTTGTACCCAGCGATGGGTGATGACTAGACCGAGGGCGATGGTCACTCTACCTTCTCTTTTGCTTTTGGGCGAATGATCAACAATGGCACTGTATCAGACTGAATGTGTGTGTGTTATTTTAAAACTATGAAGCTTCCGCTACTTGTGAACTTGGTTTGTAATAACTACATTTGAACTCCGATGTATGTGATGTATGTTGCGAACTGGATGTAACTGTGAATGGTGACCGCTGAACTTATTACGATCTTGGCTGTATGTATGAGTTGTGGTTTGAAATCCTTCGAGATTTCACGGACTACCGGGATTATATGGGCTTAAGCTTGATGATTTGACTCTGCAAACGGTCAATATTAGGCTTAATCTCTCATAATTTGGACGGTTATGTTACATCCGTAACCGATAATGATCCTGTCCAATGATAGGCAGGGCCCACATAAGATGGTGGTATTTGTCCTCTGTTTGCCACATGTTTGGCAGCCGCCACATACGCAAGTTCATTTTTTCCTCTGCTTCTCTGCCATATAGACTGAATACAGAGCACTATGATGGGCTCTAGGAATGCAAAACACTAGCCCAAATAGAATAATGTTTTGCTAAGCCCAATACATTTCATCTTCTTCCTTGTGAAGGGGCAGGTGTCTGACAATTTTCAGGGGCTATACACGCCGGAGCCAAGGTATGGCGAGGGCATACTTTCAACACTTAGTCCTTCGCCCCACATAGTACACGTTGGCATTTGAGGCATGTTAGTTGTAGAAATAGAGAAGAGAATAGATGTATATAGACAAGATATATATATAGAGATATGCCATAGATGAGTGATGCAATTTGTAGCTCCAAACTGTAACAAACATTGTGTTGGAGGGATAGATGGGGAAGTGAGTCACGTGCCCAGAGGAATAGAAGAGGCAGAACGATGGAGAAGTAAACTGACAAACTATGGGACCAATAGGAAAAGTTTTCTGCATTTAATATTATGTAGGATAGATATAGATATAGAGATTATGTATAGATACAGATTAAATTGAACTACACTTCTATAATTTTCAACAGATATTGTAGCTCCAATATAGTCTGCTCCTGCTAGGCTTCAAATTCCTTCGGTGTGTGGTGGGTCAACTAGAAGAGTGGTGGGAGCGAGTGGCGGACAAATGAAGAAGACATATTTATATAATTTAATAATTATTAGTTATCTATAAAAATGTCTAGTGACATGCTAGATATATTATAGATATTGAGATACATATTAAAGTAAATTTTCATATAATAATATATTAGAAGGGAGTGAATTGTGTTGTTCACGCAACTTTTGCTATACCAGGTTTTGTTGTATATAAATACTAAGCCAAAATATGCATCGATTCACTCCCATAGACCACAAGCCCACACATCTTAATATAATCTTCATTCACTCTCTCTTCACTCGTGCAGATAGTAGGCATGGTGAAAGCGGTGGCAATAGTAGTGGCCTTAGCCCTGGCCATGGTAGTGGCAATGAGTGTAGGCAGGGTGTCAGCAAACTGCAACATCGCGCTGCTAGCAGTTTGCAAGACGGCGGTCATCGGAGGTTTAAAACCCACTGTGACGTGCTGCTCCATCCTGCGAGCACAGGAGGCATGCTTGTGCAAATACCAGAAAGACCCCAAGTATGGCATGTACATTAACCCTGCCCGCAAAATGATTACCTCCTGCGGCATGGCCATCCCCAACTGCTAGGTGCCCTTCCCATGCCCCCACCGTGTCAGTGTTGGATGTGTGCCTTGTTACCTCTTGTGTGCATGTAACATGCCTTATATATAAATAAATAATTTCGGCAAAAGAACCAGTTTATTGGTTGAAGATGCATAGGTCTACGCATGTCGATCAATCTCTGTATGTTTGTATTCAATTTACACCTTATATGGACCATCATATAGCACTAAGAGTGATGGTGCATATCCGTGCCCTGTTCAAGACATGCTTTTCATTAGCGGCAAGGAACATTCATACCAGATGTAAAGTGATGGCTTAGCCTCAACATTGTCATGCTAGACTGCAAAGCCTCAAGATTTTCTCAAATCTAAGACCGAATAGAACAGTGGCTTTACCCACAGGCGGCACGCTGACCCAACCTAGCTATGCAGGAGACATGCTTCTGCCAAGACGTGGAAGACCCCCCAACGCCACAATCTAGCATTGTAAACAGCCAAAAATGGGTGTAATAATTTTCCTACCAACATAAGACTGTCTCTATTTATATGAGAGGATCCATATATCCAATTGTCAAAAACACATCTACCTTTACTTTTTTACCTCTAAATATAATCCCCTCCAAAAGCCTTATTGTGCAACACATTCTAGGTGCCTTTGTCGATCCTAGACCACCCTTGCTATCACCGCTACAATAGAACTTAACTGTGGCAGGCATTTTACATTTACTGTGCCAGTTTTTACAACTGCCACAGACACAAGGTCAAGTTAATTGTGGCTTAATTGAGGCAGTTTATAAAACCACCATAGTTAATCCATTAGCCGTGGCGGGCGACATAAGGCAAGCACCATGGTAAATAGACATTCACGATGACAGCTGCCTTATGTCGCCCTGTGGCCTACAAGATTCAGTTTCCTGAAGAGTTGAACTCAATATTTCTAGTTTTTCATGTGTCCCAGCTGAGGAAATGTTTGAAAGTGCCCGAGCAGCGGATTGAACCTCAAGGAATCAAGATAAAGGCAGATTTGGAATATAAAGAGCAACCGGTGGGTATCGTAGATACCAAGGAGCGGGTAACCCAGAATAGAGTTGTCAAAACTTACAAGGTGGTATGGAGTCATCACGACGATAGAGATGCCACCTGGGAAACCGAGGATTACCTAAAAACAGTTTACCCAAAATTTCATAAGAAATGGTTAGTAACCCAAAATCTCGGGACGAGATTTCTCTAAGGTGGGAAGGGCTGTAACACCCTAGGTGTTAAGCATGCACTTAAGTTTCATAAACATTCTCATCAAGCATAGCATAAGCATAGCATCACATGAGCATGGCATTAATCCAAGTGTGATTTTATGTGCTTGAATTTCATGGTTTATATATGATAGAAATAGTGTGCTTGTTGCCAAAATTCTTGAAATGCCCAAAATAGGTTGAAATATGTTTAGGAGAATTAAGAGTAATTTGGTGAAATTTTTGGAGCTATAGAAATTGAGAAAATGGATTTTTACAAAAATTCCCAAAATGAATTCATTTAAAAACCTATAACTAGTTTTAAGTTGTATCTCAAATTCTATTTAAAATTTGGGATTTCAACTTGAATCAAAGTTGTAGAACTCTTTATTTGTGACAACTTTTGTTTTTGGGGTAAAGCTGAAAAAGGTTTTAAAATAGTCAAAATGAATTTGGGAAAAGAATTGAGAAAAGAAATTCAAAAAAAAGAAAGGGGGCAGGCGCTGCTGGGCCGACCCGCCTCCCATTTGGCCCGCTCAGCCACGCGGCCCATTTCCCCCTCCCCTCTCACGCGCGCGGACGCGCCCGCCTCGCTCCACCCGGCGCCGGCCACGTGGCGGCCGTACGCCAGCATCGTGGACGCGGCCGCCCGCCCGATCGGCTTAACCCGGTAGGGATGCCACCCCGCGCCCCCAAAATGCCCCACTCTGTCCCATACCAACTCCTTCTTCTTCCTCGCTCGCGCGCAGCAGCAGCCGCGGCGGTGCTCCGCCGTGCGCCATTGGCATCGCAGCCAAGCTCCCCACTCCGACCACCCGCGTTCGATTAAACCCACCCCCAGCTCCGCCTCGACGAGCTCTACCTCGTGCGCACACTCCTGGCTGTCCGCGTCAAGGTATTGGGTGAGATTCCGCCACCGCACCATGGCCGGAGCTTCGGCAAGCTCTCGGTCCGCGCCGATCTTCCTCCCCTGACCCTCTTTCTCTTCTTTAATTAGCGCATTTTGGTCGCCGCACCCCAGCGAACCCTATGCGCCCCTCCGATCGCGTTCTATTGGCTGGAGGCGGCCAGACGCCGATGAGCAGCGCCACCGAGCTCCACCATGCGCCATACCCACCGCTAGGGACCTCCACCGCCGACGTGAGTTAGCGCAACGTGTTCGTCTCGTCGAGACAAAGCCGTAGGTGATGGCCGTGCCACCGGAGACCTCGCCGTCGACGAGAGCCAGCCGGTCGAAGGCGGCCGGACTACGGCGTGGCTGACCAGTGGGGCCACGACCCCTGGGTCCCGCCTGTCAGCATCTTTGCGGGTGTGGATTAGGGTGGATCTAGTGTTTTTCCTCGGTTTTTCTTAAATAAAGGTTTCAGAAATCATTTAAATCTTGTATATTTCATAACTTGAGTTCTACAGCTCCAAAAATGATGAAATAAATTATGGTGTGTTCTAAAATTTCAGATCTACCATTTGGTGTAATTGCATGTTATATTTGAACGACTTTTCTGTACAAATGTATTTAATCCATGTTTTTGCTAATAATTAGAAAATGCATAGCAATTAAAATATAACTCAGAAAAATGTGAAACTTGTTTTGTTAGCTTTTCATGGATGATTAGCCTCTGGGAAAATATGTCATACATTAGTTGCTGTATAAACTAATTTATAATGATTTAAATGCTTGCATGGCAATGGTGTATGATTTTTAGTAAATAATTGGATCATGCAATTAATCTCGAAATTTTTGTGGGAGTTCCTCATCATAGTAATTAATTTATAAAAATATGAAATCTGTTGTTTAACACTTTATCACCAGTGGGTAATTATAGTTACTATATAGAATAAACTTGTGTTTTTGTGTGGGCTAAGCTATCTGTCCAAATATTATAAAAAATTTGTGGTGGACTTTAAATGGGACCAGTGATCTACTGTAATTTTTGTGAAATTTATTGATAATCATAAGTACAGGCTACTGTTGTAGGTCCAATGATAATTAAAATAAATTAGGAATTGTTGTGCATGAGTTAAATGGCATAAAAGGGTGTTTGGTGTATCTTTGAAGCATCATGTTAGCTTGCTTGTTAACCATGAAAACAACTTGTAGAAGAGAATGCAATAGATGCTTAATTTGAGTACATGTTCTTGGATGATGTTGACTACCTTGTAGAAATAATCACCTATATCATCTATGCATGATTTCATGGTCATCTGGTACCCACTTGCATAAGCATTGCATCCCGGGCATCTCACACTCCACTCATGAACACACATGCATCATACAGGCTCGCAGGAGAACGAGGTGGGACACAAGGAGCAGGAAGAGGCCCAGGAGCAGGAACTTCCGGGAGGACCAGAGCCGGAAGGAGAGCTTCAGGAGTGTGCGGACCACAAGCCTAGCATGTTTGAGAAAGGAAAGCCCCGGAGCATTCTAAGTCTCCCTATTCTCGCTAACTTAATTGATATATTATGATTGTTCTACTATGTTGCATCTAAGTGATAGGAATTGCTTGATACCGTTGATGCATACTTACTCCTTGATATCACCACCTGTTTATCTACCTTGTCCTATGTAGTAGGCTCGGAGTCTATGCTTAGCTTGCTTAGTACGGTAGAAATCAGGTGATTTCGAGTCACCTGCGAGATATAGGTGGACACCTCAATGATAAGCGGTCAATGCTGTTGTGAGAAGTAACCAAGTGTGGGAATGAACTTGAGACCGGTCAGGGTCTTATGGTGGAGTTGACCGTAGTGCCCCTGCCTGTGTCGATTAAGGACCGATCATTGACGACCCTCTTGTCATGTTGAACGCATGCCCACACTAAGCTGGAAGGATAAGTCATTCCGACCGTGAAGCCTGAGCACTATCTGGGCCAGGAATCGGCTCGATGTACGCGTTGTATTGGTGATCTTTGAGGAGAACGATGAGGGCGCGGTGTGCAACCTTGGTATACCTTGGATACCTCGGTCGACGAAACGGTCCTCGGGTACGAGTGGTGCCTGTCGAACACGCGAATTGGTCCTGTATAGTGTAATACGGTGATCTGTAGCTCACTTGATCAGTGAGTGTGGTTTGTGTGGAGAACAAACTCGCCAGCTGGTCAGAAATCGATTCGTATCGCCATCGCTCCTGGATAATGAGCACTTGACATGAGCCCTGTCCTGGTAGTAAGGTCTATGAAACACTTGGGATATGATAAGGAATGTTTTGTGAATGTTATGATGAGGTACCATCATATCACAACACTTGTTTGCAATAGTATAGGTGCAAATCTGGATGATAGGTAATAACACCTGACCTGAGCTAATTAAAGAAGAAGGGTAAGGCTAGGATATACATCTAGTTAATTAAAGCTTTTGGGCAAAAGGTCTCAGTTACCCCATCAAACAGCCTTCATGATCCTTGAAGAGTCTTTATTTTTGGTTTATGACGGGTAAGTCTAGCTGAGTACATTCTCGTACTCAGGGTTCCATTCCCATGTTGTTTTGCAGATGGGCAGATGTACTATGGTTATTGCGTTCACTGCTTGTACCCAGCGTTGGGTGATGACTAGACCGAGGGCGATGGTCACTCTACCTTCTCTTTTGCTTTTGGGCGAATGATCAACAATGGCACTGTATCAGACTGAATGTGTGTGTGTGTTATTTTAAAACTATGAAGCTTCCGCTACTTGTGAACTTGGTTTGTAATAACTACATTTGAACTCCGATGTATGTGATGTATGTTGCGAACTGGATGTAACTGTGAATGGTGACCGCTGAACTTATTACGATCTTGGCTGTATGTATGAGTTGTGGTTTGAAATCCTTCGAGATTTCACGGACTACCGGGATTATATGGGCTTAAGCTTGATGATTTGACTCTGCAAACGGTCAATATTAGGCTTAATCTCTCATAATTTGGACGGTTATGTTACATCCGTAACCGATAATGATCCAGTCCAATGATAGGCAGGGCCCACATAAGATGGTGGTATTTGTCCTCTGTTTGCCACATGTTTGGCAGCCGCCACATACGCAAGTTCATTTTTTCCTCTGCTTCTCTGCCATATAGACTGAATACAGAGCACTATGATGGGCTCTAGGAATGCAAAACACTGGCCCAAATAGAATAATGTTTTGCTAAGCCCAATACATTTCATCTTCTTCCTTGTGAAGGGGCAGGTGTCTGACAATTTTCAGGGGCTATACACGCCGGAGCCAAGGTATGGCGAGGGCATACTTTCAACACTTAGTCCTTCGCCCCACATAGTACACGTTGGCATTTGAGGCATGTTAGTTGTAGAAATAGAGAAGAGAATAGATGTATATAGACAAGATATATATATAGAGATATGCCATAGATGAGTGATGCAATTTGTAGCTCCAAACTGTAACAAACATTGTGTTGGAGGGATAGATGGGGAAGTGAGTCACGTGCCCAGAGGAATAGAAGAGGCAGAACGATGGAGAAGTAAACTGACAAACTATGGGACCAATAGGAAAAGTTTTCTGCATTTAATATTATGTAGGATAGATATAGATATAGAGATTATGTATAGATACAGATTAAATTGAACTACACTTCTATAATTTTCAACAGATATTGTAGCTCCAATATAGTCTGCTCCTGCTAGGCTTCAAATTCCTTCGGTGTGTGGTGGGTCAACTAGAAGAGTGGTGGGAGCGAGTGGCGGACAAATAAAGAAGACATATTTATATAATTTAATAATTATTAGTAATATATAAAAATGTCTAGTGACATGCTAGATATGTTATAGATATTAAGATACATATTAAAGTAAATTTTCATATAATAATATATTAGAAGGGAGTGAATTGTGTTGTTCACGCAACTTTTGCTATACCAGGTTTTGTTGTGTATAAATACTAAGCCAAAACATGCATCGATTCACTCCCATAGACCACAAGCCCACACATCTTAATATAATATTCATTCACTCTCTCTTCACTCGTGCAGATAGTAGGCATGGTGAAAGCGGTGGGAGTAGTAGTGGCCTTAGCCCTGGCCATGGTAGTGGCAATGAGTGTAGGCGGGGTGTCAGCGAACTGCAACATCGCGCTGCTAGCAGTTTGCAAGACGGCGGTCATCGGAGGGTTAAAACCCACTGTGACGTGCTGCTCCATCCTGCGAGCACAGGAGGCATGTATGTGCAAATACCAGAAAGACCCCAAGTATGGCATGTACATTAACCCTGCCCGCAAAATGATTACCTCCTGCGGCATGGCCATCCCCAACTGCTAGGTGCACTTCCCATGCCCCCACCGTGTCAGTGTTGGATGTGTGCCTTGTTACCTCTTGTGTGCATGTAACATGCCTTATATATAAATAAATAATTTCGGCAAAAGAACCAGTTTATTGGTTGAAGATGCATAGGTCTACGCATGTCGATCAATCTCTGTATGTTTGTATTCAATTTACACCTTATATGGACCATCATATAGCACTAAGAGTGATGGTGCATATCCGTGCCCTGTTCAAGACATGCTTTTCATTAGCGGCCAGGAACATTCATACCAGATGTAAAGTGATGGCTTAGCCTCAACATTGTCATGCTAGACTGCAAAGCCTCAAGATTTTCTCAAATCAAAGACCGAATAGAACAATGGCTTTACCCACAGGCGGCACGCTGACCCAACTTAGTTATGCAGGAGACATGCTTCTGCCAAGACGTGGAAGACCCCCCAATGCCACAATCTAGCCTTGTAAACAACCAAAAATGGGTGGAATAATTTTCCTACCGAGATAAGACTGTCTCTATTTATATGAGAGGATCCATATATCCAATTGTCAAAAACACATCTACCTTTACTTTTTTACCACTAAATATAATCCCCTCCAAAAGCCCTATTGTGCAACACATTCTAGGTGCCTTTGTCGATCCTAGCCCACCCTTGCTATCACTACTACAATAGAACTTAACTGTGGTAGGCATTTTACATTTACGGTGTCAGTTTTTACAACTGCCACAGACACAAGGTCAAGTTAATTGTGGCTTAATTGAGGCAGTTTATAAAACCACCTTAGTTAATCCATTAGCCGTGGTGGGCGACATAAGGCAACCACCATGGTAAATACACATTCACGATGACGGCTGCCTTATGTCGCCCGCGCACTGTTAATGGATTAACCGAGGTGGCGTTAGCCGTGAGTACTGTTTTAATGGAGGCGATTGTTTTTAATTGCCTGTCTTTCTTGATGTTTCACATTAAAAAATCTCTTTCAAATTCAGATTTCGATTTTGTTCAATTTCTTTTTCGAGCGACATTTTGATAATGTTAATATAGATATAGCAGCAAATAGATGACAAACATATATATAAATTCATGCATGTTAAATTTGGAACAACCAACATTAGTGATCACAACATTGTTTTTTATAACGACACATCATTCACATAATTCATTCATACATGGTCCTACATATCATCTAAGGCGGCTAACAAGTAATCCATCATTTGTAAACCTTTTTCCTTATCGCTCTAGTTTCTGATCCTCTCAATCTTTGCATCCAGAGCTAACTCACTTTCATTGTCGAAGAATGTTTGACCTTCATGTGTGGCCCTAGTGACAAAGTTACATATGTCTGCTATAGTTTTTCTAAACTCAGGGTCAACCTTCTCCCTTTCCCACGAACCTTCTGCTTTCCTAAGCAGCCGCCAGCTACTACTATATCTGCTGCACGTCCTCAGGTACTCACAAACATAGAATCCACAAGATACTGAGCCATAGGATTTTTTGGCGCACTGCACAATACAACTAGTAGTGATTAGAATATAGTTTTGTAAAAGTAGTAGTAGTGGTCATAATAGTAGTGTAGTAGTAATAGTAGTAGTACACTATTAATACGCTTGAGTTTTAGTTTTTTTACCGTTCTTGATCTTCGACTTCTCAGATCTCTCATCATAGCACTCAGGATCTTCCACATACTTCTTATAAGCACTGTACCAAAAATTACAAGTGTCAACGACAATTTGAAGATGTTTGTTTGTTAACTGGAAATGAATAAGTGTAAGTTCTATCACTTAGTATGTCAAAACACTTTCAAAGTCCTTGTAGCCAGCTAGTTTGTTTCCCATAAGGAGTCTAATATGTAGGCCCTTCCATCTTGAGGATAGATTACAAATGCTATCTAGTGACCCATGATGCCATGACTGCACCATTTAGAACATACAAATTTGAAATGGTCAAATATGAGAAGTCATGGTCTTAGTTGCAATATAAATGATCAAAGTATCTTTTGATCTTACCTGAACTAGTAGGTGGCCATGATGCATCCATATTCTCGGACCTTCTTCATGGTCCCATAGACGTACATTCCCACTTGATACCTATATTTGATCAGCAGATCTTTCCTATATTTTATTATTTGTTCTAAATTGAAGATCACAAAGTGTCCATGAGTGCCCTATATATCATAACCTTGTCTCTTTATGAAGGATCAGAAACACAATTCTTTGCTCACATTGGCTTGCATCCTGCAAGACGAAGTCAACATGGCATTATTAGTTTGTTCCTAAGGTTCCCATAGCAATGATCAGGTTCTATCAAATATGTAAGTAACTTACAAGGCAAATATGGTGACTTGGGACACATCGAGGTCCTTTCGCTGTAGTAGTCTATGCATGTCGTGGAAATCAACAACGATTACACCATCCGTGGGCGTGTGAAGTACTTAGCCAGAATGTTGATGACAAAGTTTTGTAGGCCCAATTTCACAACTTCCATGTACCATAAATGGAACCTCCTTACCTCCCACCTCTCTTCAAGGAGGTCGCGAATGGTCAACATGAACTTCCCATGCACATTGTTTTTACGGCAATCATCTGACTAGGGCCAAAAGGATGGAGATGTTTTCAGCCTACAACACCAAAGCTTGACATGTTAGGGAGTGGAAAAGGCACATAACATCTCAGAATAAATTATATGTTGATGATGCATGATAGTAGCATACCTATCAAATTTATTTGAATATGGGTGCTTGTTGGCTATTTGATAGAACACCAAACTCGACTTGGTATGGCCTCATCTTCAGGCTTCCTCGAAGGAGGAGGAGGACATTTGTTTGAGCCTTGGTTTGATCCACTTGTAGGTGGTTGTGTCGCTTCGTCCCGTGTTGCACCTATGCCTCCCTATGGATTGTCGTTGCCCAGTCTTCTTTGAGGGGTGTTGCTTGGGCCACCAGCATGTTGTCATCACCACCGTTGTCATCACCACCACCTTCATTGTTGTCACTTGGGCCACCCGAAGGGGATGATGATGGTTGTGAGGGCTGGGACGCCGGCGTTGGCATTTCCATCAAGATATCACTCTTCTTCCATAGCACGCAGGATACGATACTTCTACCGATGAACCTAATTCCATCTTTAGTGGGAATGTCAAGTTCATCCTCATTGAACTCTGTGTTTGTCCATGCCACAACCACCATAGCATAGTCAGCTGGGGTGGGCTTGTTGGCATACGTGGTGATATTGTCGGGCAGTAGTACCACAATCTGGGCTATGTTGGGTATTCTTAACATCATTTCCAAAAGTAGACTAAGTTCTCTAAATCTAGTAACGGTGCCAAAAATGCCAAACCTATCCCTCACACCACTTAAGCCAAGTTGTCATCCCCAGCATGACATGAGAGACGCGGTATTGAAATATGCAATTGCTCTTCTAAATAAATAATGAATGGGATCTGCAAGCGCACAGATTAATACCGATGTAGCATTTTAACCGGGAAGTATTCCAGGTATCGTTATTTATATTTTTACCACTGGGAAGGGATTAACAATCATCACTATTGATTACAGAATGGAATATGAGATTGAATATCTATCATTGCAAGTATAATTGAGAACAGTTATCTAACTCTTTCATACAGGGATAAGTGTCACATAAAGGATATATGAAATAATGAATAGTGACAAAGATAATTAATCTGATCTAGCCACATAACAAATATGATAAGCACCTCAATTAGATACTCTAGAAAGTCATTAGCATGGTATTAGAACGAACTACAAGAATATTCCCTAAGTTATTCTTAACTATATAGTTTAGCATTATCATAGTTAGTGCAAGCATACTTAGCAATCATTGTGAGACAAGACTACGCCCGTGCATAGTGATATTAGCAAGGAATATGAGAAACATAGCAATCACTCCCCTGTAATAATGTTGCTCTGCCAACCCAATACACGAGAGGGGGACTATATAAGAATCAATGAAGCTGTCACTATCATGAACTACCCCACGATCTGGCATATTGGGTACAATCGTAGATAAATACGGTATAAGCACCACGCCTACACAATATCTATCATTTACCCATGGATCCGATGGATAAACGCTATACGATCCTAAGCATGTATATAGATCCAATCTAACTAAGCCAAGTACATAACTATGATAAACTAAGAACAATATAATCTTGAATATAAGCAAGTAGAGCAAAGTCATAAGGAATATATTGAAGTAGAACAAAGTCATATTCATAATATTGAAGAACAAAGATAATTAGCAAGTAATTAGAAGCACAATTAGAGAATTACCAAGAATCCTCTTGACAGATCCGGAAACCAATCGAAGATTGACTCCTTCTAGTTCTAATCCTATGTAGCTATGCTAATCTAGATATCTAATTGATGCGGTGGCTCTAATCTTGATCAGAGGCTTCTTCTCCCTTGAGGAACAATGAATTAGGGTTGAGAGGCTCCCTCCTCTAGGGGCGATGGGGTCTAGTTTTATAGTCCCTTCAAGTGAATATGGGCCATTGGATCAAACCGACATAGATTGTATGGTTTAGATTCATCCTTTAGGTCGGTGGAGATCTCCCGCGAAGCAGAGTCCTGATTGGACTCAGGAGGTGGGCGGGCGCCCTGATCACCTGGGCGGGCGCCCAGGGTCAGGCCTCGTTTCGCCTCCGCTTCGTTCTCGTGGCTTCTAGAGTCTTCTAGATGTAAGATAATTGCGCGGCACGTTAATATCTCTATGTAATCCCGACGTGTGGGCCTTTCTTCCATATTTCCTGATAACCCCTTGCAGAAATAGACAAACACCAAAACTCGTGGAATTCTGTCAGATAAAACCCTAAGTCTAGATGTTGATTTCATTTGGATCCTTTTCTTTATTTATTTGATAATTAAATTTGATACTTAAGGACCGTCAACAAACTCCCCCAAGCTTACCTCTTGCTCGTCCCTGAGCATGGACAGACTCAACTATGGATCATAAATTGTTGCAATATCTTAAAAAATTGATGGTACACATGCTTTTTAAATAAGATCTCATCTCTGAGTTAGAGTAAACTGTCAAGACTTGAAACTTACTTACTTTACCTTCACCATGAGACTTGTAACTGTCACTTCTATCTTGAGTAGTTAAAAGATAGAACAGTCTAGCCAAGTGCCATGTCTCTTATTCTTGATCAGCTATAGCTCTGGGGTTTTTGCAGATTTTCAAATAAAACTCAGTGATTCCTTGTATGATTCTCTCAGATCTCTCTTTTGTGGTATTTCTGGATCCTTACCAAGGCAGTGATGGTATATGCCTTCTCTCAAAATATGTAGTATTTATGGCATAAAGCATAGTGACATTGCCTTCTCTCTCACCCTACTCTAATAAGGCTTTAATATCTGGAGCTCATAGGTGGGAGATAAAATATACATACTTACAAGACATTTATTGCATAGTCAAACCATGGATCCAAAGAAACAAATCAATAAGACAAATCAAGATGTGCATGTGTGGCGAATTAATGGTGCATGGTGATAACAATGGTGAAAGTCTAATTCTACTTTGCTCTTTTGAGGGGATACATACCTTCCTTGCTTTTTTTCAAACTTTATGATGAGAATGAGATGCTCTTTTTTTTCTCTCAGGTGGGTATCTTGTACCCCTAATTCTACTGTCGGACACTTGTCCATTTTTACCTCTCGTCTCATTTTTTTTCTTTTCTTTCGAGGTTCCGAGCACTTGCTCCTTTTTATTTCCTCGTATATATATTTTTTTTAGAGCACTCATCTCTTGAGATAATATAGCAAGTGGTAGTAACAAGATAACTTGATCATTTATTTCACAAGGGAAAAACAGGAATATTTTTGGCTATTCTCTCCCGGATTAGGAGTAGAATATTTTTGGGTGATTCTGGAGATGGAAATGGATGGATATATGTGGATGGTACTTTCGGAGTAGAAGTAACATATATGAGTGAACGTGCAAGTGAAATCTTGATTTAACCACATGATAAGCTCCTAAGGGTCTGCACAGCTTGACCACACTCAATGCTCATAAGCAGTAAATAGTAAATGTGTGGCTCAAAGTCTAGCAAGCATGTATATATGACTGTGGTAGGAATTTAAACTCTCATCATACAGGAACTCATCTTGCAACATTTTAAAGATTTTTCAAAGATAAAATTCTCCAACATTCTAGCATCTCTAGGAACAGATAAATAGCAGCTCAACCTTCCCATATCGTATCCGTTAACAACTTAGATTTTAGATCAAGTTTTCATCCCACAAGTTTAGGTCTAGAGCAAGCTTTAAATTATAACAGTTATGTCTAAACTTGAGAGAGAACTTAAAATGTGCAAATTAGGAAGAGCAACTATTCATCATATCCATGCTTGAGTTTTATTTAGATACAGATTAGCATAGCGACTTTATTTATTTATTAATCACACAAAGCAAAAGACATATATATATAAGCACAAAATCTTTATTTGGTTTTCCATAGTTATGTATTTTAATATTCTAATATAATATAAGTATAAAGATAGATAGAAATACTTATCGGGATAATTCTCTTGATGTAGCTAGCAGGTGGCAGAGGTGTATTTAAAAGTCAGCAGCATTCTAACAGCGATTAGAATGTCCTCCGTCTGCTAGTCTTCTTGATTCTTAAATTTTGTGGAGCTCAAATAGACAACAAAGCTTGTGGAACTGATTAAGTGTTAGCATAAATATCTAGCCTTTATCATGTTGAGACTCCTTAATAATTATTACTCCCTGTTTTTATATTTTTATTTTATAAAGCAGAAAAATATTTATTTTATTTTTATGCCACCACAGTGAATGTACTTATGGGTTTTATGCCAGTCGTATACTCACATGGGGCTTACTGTTTTTCACATTTTTATTTTCTTTTATTTTTAAGATAGTATGAATATGATTAACTACGTAAACTATTTAAAATAATTGAAAGGGAAAGGATAACTACCAAGTTTACCTCTTGGCAAGGCGTTCGGTGTTTTTAAGTCCTCCGAACGGGACTCTCCATTTTTTCAATCGTCCTGAGGTTCGTTGGGTGGCGTAGTCGGTACTTCCAGTGGCGCCTCCTCTTCATGTATAGTTATCTTCTCTTTCCATACCTGACTTGGTGCTACGGTCTCCTCTGGATAATTCTGTTTAAACTCTATGCCTTCTGACCTTACAACTTCTCCTTCATAGTCTGCCCATCCGTCCCTGATGATCTGCCTCCTCTGGTTACGGTTGCGTCTCTTTCTGACCTGCTTAGATTTTTCAACGATATAGTTAGGGTTAGTAAAATAACAACGTACCTTCTCTGAGGGGAAGTGTATATGGACTTCTCCAGTTCCAATGTAGATGATTGCTTTAACGGTGCTGAGGAACGGTCTTCCAAGGATGATGGGTGGATCATACTCGTCTTCTCCCATGTCAATAACCTGAAAGTCTGTGTAGAGAAAGTGATCGTCTATTTTGACTGGGACATCAGTTACTATTCCTTTAACTTCTCGAAATGTCTGATCTGCCATCTAGAGCTGAATGTATGTTGGTCTTAGGGGCATGGTCCCGAACAAGAGCCGATAGGTGACTGCGGCCATTATGTTGACACCCGATCCGGTGTCACAAGTTGCTTTGTAGAAGTTGTATCCATTTATGGAGTAGTAGATGCTTGGCATTCCTGGGTCGTCGTTCTTGGTCAGACACGGTGACTTAAGTTGATTATCTTGGCCTCCATGAACTGCAGTGACCATCTTAGCTGACTCGGTCCACACTTGCTTGTTCCTTTTCCTCCTGTTGGTCCTCTTCCTTGACTCATGTCTGGATTGATCTGGAAGTTGTGTTGTCTTGTTCTTGAAGAAAAATGTCTCCTTCCTCCTTTTGACGTAGAAACTGATCTTGGCAGCACTAGCGTAGATGATAGCTCTCGTGGTGTTCAAGAATGGCCTCCCTAAGATGATGGGTGCTCTCTCATCATTTCCGGTCTCTACCACTACGAAGTCTGCTAGAGCATATAAGGTACCAACTCGGACACAAAGGTTCTTCAATATTCCTTTTGGAAAACTTATTGCCTGATCTGCAAACTGCAAACACATGGTTGTCTCTAATAAAGGATATGTAATGAATTTTTCATAGAGTACCCTGGGTATAATGTTGACGCTGGAGCCAAAGTCGCAGAGTGCTTCTGGAACGTCCACCATGCCGTTGAAGATCGGGATGACGGGGCGTCCTAGATCTTCTCTCTTGACCGGCAGAAGGTCAGTAGTGAATTCAGTGATGGGGTTACTCCAATTATTACCTGCATCAAATATGTCTACAAGATTTGCAGATTCTAATCGTTCCGGTTGTGATGGTATACTGGGGTTAGTAGCAGCAACAGCAGCAGCTATTTGGTTTAACTGAGATTCAATCATTTTATTAAAGCTAATTTGATTCTTGATGGCAGTAGAAAAAATATCCATTCTATTATTTCTATTTTCTAGCATTTTATCATTAGATGCCAATTTCTTAGATAGGTTATCCATTAGCTTTCCTTGATTAGACACTAACTCTCTCAGAGGTGGAAAATTATTATTATTATTGTAAGAATTATTACCTTGATAATTACCTGAGTAGTTAGGCCTCTGTTGATTCCAACCTTGATTTTGTTGAGGACGGTTGTAGTAGTTGTTGTTGTTGTTGATGTAGTTCACATCCTCAAGTATCTCAGGGCAGTGGTTGCCTGAGTGTCCAGTGTCTCCACACTCCTCACAAGTCATGTGAGAGTCGTAGATGTGCATAACTTCTTTCTTATCTCCAGCTTTATCGTCGAGCTTCTTCATGAGCAGGTCTAGCTTTGCAGACAGCATGTCTACCTCCTTGAGCTGATGCATACCTCCACCTCTCTTGCGTGTCTGGGTCCTTTCTTCATTCCAGCTTTGGTTGGACACCATCTTCTCCACAAGAGCTGTGGCTTGTGGTATAGTAAGTGATAAGAATGCTCCTCCAGCTGCAGCATCCATGGTTTCTCGGGCACTGTTGCCGAGTCTATGATAAAATGTCTACATCAGTAGCCAACTCTCCATTCCATGATGGGGACATTCTAGGATGTAGTCTTGAAAGCGCTCCCATGCTTCTAGAACAGATTCATCATTTTGTTGCTGAAAACTTGTAATCTTCCCACGGAGAGCATTGGTCTTGCCCATGGGAAAGAACTTTGCCAGGAAGTTTGTTGAGCAGAGTGCCCACATAGTATTCTTCTCCTTTGTAGCGTAGAACCACTGCTTCGCTCTTTCTAACAGTGAGAATGGGAAGAGGCGAAGTAGTATAGCATCTTTGGAAACTCCTGATATGGTGAATGTGTTGCAAATCTCCAGGAAGTGTTGTAAATGAGCACTAGCATCTTCGTGTGCCTTCCCACAGAACTGGTTGGATTGCACCATGTTGATAAGTCCAGGCTTGAGCTCAAAGTTGCCATCGATCTCTGCAGCAGGTCCAATGCGGATATTGTCCGTAGTGGGAGCTGAGAACTCGCGGATTGATTTGTTTGCCATGGCCTCGAACTGTGAAGACAAGTTCCGATGATCTTCTTGATTAGATAAAACTTCTTGCTGAAGTGTTGATGATCTCTTCTTGAGCTTGGCTCCCGTCTTCTTGAATAATGCTTCGGGATTGTCAACAAAATTTCCTGGAAGATGTCTTCTATTCATACAATCCCCTGCATAAGATAAAATAGAAAAATATCGGGGTAAAACTGTATGAGATAATAGATAAGCTCAATCATATTAGTGATGCGAATGATAACTCAAAATCTTTTATTCCATTCCTGATTAGTAATCAACCTTCCTCGGCAACGGCGCCAAAAATGCTTGTTGGGTATTCTTAACATCATTACCAAAAGTAGACTAAGTTCTCTAAATCTGTAACGGTGCCAAAAATGCCAAACCTATCCATCACACCACTTAAGCCAAGTTGTCATCCCCAGCATGACATGAGAGACGCGGTATTAAAATATGCAATTGCTCTTCTAAATAAATAATGAATGGGATCTGCAAGCGCACAGATTAATACCGATGTAGCATTTTAACCGGGAAGTATTCCAGGTATCGTTATTTATATTTTTACCACTGGGAAGGGATTAACAATCATCACTATTGATTACAGAATAGAATATGAGATTCAGTATCTATCATTGCAAGTATAATTGAGAACAGTTATCTAACTCTTTCATACAGGGATAAGTGTCACGTAAAGGATATATGAAATAATGAATAGTGACAAAGATAATTAATCTGATCTAGCCACATAATAAATATGATAAGCACCTCAATTAGATACTCTAGAAAGTCATTAGCATGGTATTAGAACGAACTACAAGAATATTCCCTAAGTTATTCTTAACTATATAGTTTAGCATTATCATAGTTAGTGCAAGCATACTTAGCAATTATTTTGAGACAAGACTACGCCCATGCATAGTGATATTAGCAAGGAATATGAGAAACACAGCAATCACTCCCCTGTAATAATGTTGCTCTGCCAGCCCAATACACGAGAGGGGGACTATATAAGAATCAATGAAGCTGTCACTATCACGAACTACCCCACGATCTGGCATATTGGGTACAATCGCAGATAAATACGGTATAAGCACCACGCCTACACAATATCTATCATTTACCCATAGAACTGATGGATAAACGCTATACGATCCTAAGCATGTATATAGATCCAATCTAACTAAGCCAAGTACATAACTATGATAAACTAAGAACAATATAATCTTGAATATAAGCAAGTAGAGCAAAGTCGTAAGCAATATATTGAAGTAGAACAAAGTCATATTCATAATATTGAAGAAGAAAGATAATTAGCAAGTAATTCGAAGCACAATTAGAGAATTACCAAGAATCCTCTTGACAGATCCGGAAACCAATCGAAGATTGACTCCTTCTAGTTCTAATCCTATGTAGCTATGCTAATCTAGATATCTAATTGATGTGGTGGCTCTAATCTTGATCAGAGGCTTCTTCTCCCTTGAGGAACAATGAATTAGGGTTGAGAGGCTCCCTCCTCCAGGGGCCAGGGGGTCTGGTTTTATAGTCCCTTCAAGTGAATATGGGCTGTTGGATCAAACCGACATAGATTGTATGGTTTAGCTTCATCCTTTAGGTCGGTGGACATCTCCCGCGAAGCAGAGTCCTGATTGGACTCAGGAGGTGGGCGGGCGCCCTGATCACCTGGGCGGGCGCCCAGGGTCAGGCCTCGTTTCGCCTCCGCTTCGGTCTCGTGGCTTCTGGAGTCTTCTAGATGTAAGATAATTGCACGGCACGTTAATATCTCTATGTAATCCCGACGTGTGGGCCTTTCTTCCGTATTTCCTAATAACCCCCTGCAGAAATAGACAAACACCAAAACTCGTGGAATTCTGTCAGATAAAACCCTAAGTCTAGATGTTGATTTCATTTGGATCCTTTTCTTTATTTATTTGATAATTAAATTTGATACTTAAGGACCGTCAACAGGCTACCTCATTCTTCCTCCTAGTTCTACCGAAGGGCATCTAGAGCATATAGATTGTTTGTTCAATGATGTCATTGCTCGGGGTACCTTCGGTGTTGTCCAGGCCCTAGGACCATCTACTCCTGTATGGTGGGTTGACCCTGTAGTAGCAGCACACCAGCCTAGTGAAACATCTGCATCCTCAGCTGCACCATCTTATGTTCGATGCTCGTGATAGCGTCTTGTATCTTCCCAATGATCATTTCTTTCATTGCCTCATCTTTGCCTTTCTAGATGATCCCTTTCTTATATATTTGCTTCGAGTGGTAGGATGTAGCCTTGGCTTGCTAGGACTCCTCATCCTTCTAGATTTTACTTACAGAAACCCCAAGTATGCGCCCGCAATGCTTAGGGTTTCCTAGCATCTCAGTTAGTACGCCCCTATCTCGCCGAGGTTTGAACAAGCCGCTCTTCTCAGCTATAGTGACCTCAAAGATCCTCCTCTCCACCTCCTCGATTTTTAGGTCACTGTACTTGGTCCTGCCATCTTTTAGTTTATTTGGCTCTTGTGCTTTGAGGAAGTGATGTGACCTATCATCGATGTCCATTAATGGATTCGACTACCCGGCCTCAAATGCCTCTTTCATTGAAATATGATCGGTAGTCTATCTAGGGGTATGCCCAAGCTAGTAGATTGTCAGTAGATAGGTGTGCAAGCTACAAACTAGATGGTGACACAAGACAAAGACAAGGATTTTTCTCGAGGTTCGGTGATGAGAACATCGCCACACTTGACACATTGACACCATCATCTTTTCCAAGATGCAATTCATCTCCAACTCAGCTACCACGTCACTCTCAGATTCAGTAGACACGTCGTCAGTGTTTTGATCATAATTTCTTCATACGACATCGGAACGGGGTGATCTTAGACTTGTTGGAAAGGGAACGACGGCACCGTCGTTTTGCATCTGGTCCCAGCTCGAGATCGTTCGTGGATTAATCTGTATGACCATGACAAGGTACTGTGTCACCTATTTTGGGCCAACTTGGCCATGTATCATGTTCGGGCCTTAAGCCGAAGTTGTGGGCGCCTCCCCCAAGTCGCCTCTGTTGACGGTCCTTAAGTACCAAATTTAACCATCCACTAAACATGAAAAAGGATCAATATGCACCAAACATCTAGAATTAGGGTTTTATCTGACAGAATTCCACGAGCTTTGGTGTTTGTCTATTTCTATAGGGGGTTATTAGAATATATGGAGAGAAGGCCCACATGTCATGTTTAGAACGAGATAATTATGTGCCGCGCAATTTTCCTTAATCTAGAAGAGTATAGAAGCCACGGGAACGAACGGGAGACCAGACGGGCTCGGGGGCAGGGCGCCCGCCCTGGCCTCGGGGCCAATCACACCCAACCTCGCGGATTATGCTCCACCTACCTAAAGGATCAAGGAAAACCGTGCGATCAATGTTGGTTTGATTCGACGGCCCAAATTCACTTGAAAGGACTATAGAAGCAAGGCCTCTCCACCTAGGAGGAGAGAGGAGAAATCATTATCAGAGGAAGCCATCATTTTAGAGTTTTACAACTTCTCTCCCACAGAGAATTAGAATTAGCTACTCCCTAATCCTTCAAGATCTATAGGATTGATTAGATAGAATTAGAGAAGTAGAGACTAGCACTCTGGATTCGGATCTTCATCAATAAAGATTGGTATTATTTCATATCTTTGTCTACTACTTTATTCTAATTGCACTATGTCTCTATTTATTATGATCTTAGTTTGCTCTAGTTCTATATTCTATATACTTAGGATTGATAATGAGTTTATGTATGAGTTTGCAAAGCGCTTAGCTCTTCACGCGCGGGAGTTAAGTGGTAGATCACATGTGGGCGTGCTGCTTAGATGTTATTTACCTGCAAATGTATCCTATTGGCTGGGTCGTGTGGTAGTTCACGATAGTGACAGCTTCGTTGATTCTTATATAGTCCACCCTCCGTTGATAGGACAGGTAGAATTTGTATTGCGGAGTAAGTCTTGCGATGTTCTGATTTACTTTAGCAATGTTCCTTATACATTAATGAAGAGTCTTTTATGCTATATATGATCTTGTAGATAACTAGAGTAGATTGTGACTTAATAGATAGTAGATAACTTAGAATCCATTCTCTAGCTAATCTGACGTCACCTTACATATATGAGGAGTAGTCTATTTTCTAATCGCTGTGTTATTTACCCATGAGCTTATATTTCACTATCATTATTATTATGGCTTACCCTCTGCCAAAGTAAGTGACTGTGTGACGAGTTCCTCATTAGTAATCATGTTCTTGCAAGTTTATCTCTAGTCTATGCCTTGATAGATTTTAGCCATATCTTCATTTCCACTGTCCTATTAAGCAAAATTATAAATAACGATACCTGGAATACTTTCCTGGTGAAATACTACAATGGGGTTTTTTTATCTGTGCGCTTGCGGATAGAATAGATTATTTTCTAGAGAGCCTTTACACTCATAAATACCTTTGTACACTCTAGCACCATGCTAGGGATGACAACCTAGTATTCAAGTGGTGTTAGCTAGTGTCAACAGCCTGCAACCCTAGGTCATCTCTCTTTTATATTCCACGTAGTTGCCACTGATTAGACTCGGGTTTTCGTTAGAGTTTAGTTTTCCATCGAGAAACTGAATCATTCATTGTAACTGTGGTGGCAAATCCTTTTACAGTGATCCAGGGCCCCCGTACTTGATCTTCTCCACTATGTCGTTTAGTCCTTTAGAACTGAGTTCTCGAACCCATCATTGATTTTTGTGTCATTCGTATCTGCAATTTCAGATTGTGAGTTTATACCTTCTTGCTTGTGTTCTTCGATTCACTTGTAGGAATAGCCTTCTTGGCGAGGTCAATCAAGTTGTGCTTGGTTGATAACCAACGGAGCAGTGGTGTAACAGTTGCAGAGTTTGAATCATGCTGATTTGAAGCCAGATCGCCAACGTCGAGCTCTCCACAAATCGAACTTACCGGTTACCTCTCAGAAGATCGGGCCCGAACCTCATCAATTGGTATCACATATCTCAGGTTTACCACGAGGTAGAATCTCATTTGCGCTAGATTGATATTTGTTCATTACCTACAGTCCACAAAAAGGCCCAAAAATAGTTCAATTTCCATTGTCCTATCACCCGTTGTGCCTTGCAATTTCATTTTCAGATTTGCTTTGTTAAGTTTGTGTTCGTGGTTGAGTCTAGTTGTTGGTTTAGATTGTGTTCGTTGTCATAGTTCAATTGCACCATTGTTGTTCTTTCTTCCCACCGCTCTCCCATCCAACATTCCCAAACAACAATTCGAAACCACCACATTACTCGACTTGCCCCCGCTAGCCGCCTTGTGTGATCTCTCATCGCCACGCTAACCCTAGTTAGGTTGACAGCCACTGTTATTTTGCCTGCTTCACAGCCCTCCTTGCCTTTGGTAAAATAGAAATAATTTTTCACTCGTTTATGAGAATAATCTGAAATTTGTACAACAAAAATTTGTTTGGTCTCATCAAAATTGTCAAAAAAAATCAGGAAAATAAACAAAAAATTGTCAAGGGGTTTGCACGCTTTTCAGATAACTTGCTGATTTTCTGTAGACCACATCTAACCTCAGTTGTAGTTGCCAATTTTTGTGGTTACATCTTTTGTGATCCTTGTTCAGAGAAAAAAATAAAAAAATAGTGAAAAAATAAAAAATCTTGATTCCTACTAGTGCCTTTTGGGAAAATCCACGAAAAATCAGGATAAAGGAAAAATCTGCTCTATTTCTTGTTCGCTGAGTTTCTTCCATCATACATTGTTTCACCTTGTTGTGCTACGTCTAGACACGTCTTAGCCAACAATTATGATTTGTTCTGTGGATACTTATTGAACTTAGCTAACTCTGCATTCGAATATTGCAAATCATTGCTACTTATATTGTGCTGTCCAAAGCTCCACATATACTTCTATCAACACAGGTTCATCTTGCAACTGTTTATCCACACTCAACAATAGATTGCTTTATCAATTTGGTTTAGCTCCTATTCGGCTTTGGTGAGAACACTTGTAAGACGGTGGTAAGCTACTTCTGATTTTGTATTCCACTTTCACCACCATCAATACCACCACCACCACCACTTGGTTCCTTTTAGTTGATAGGGATAATACTTTGCTATTATTTTTCCCTATTTTCTAACCAAGGTAGGATCTCTAATGGATTTCAATGATTGTGTGTCCAAGGGTGAGCTTACAGCGTTCATCACTGAACAGCGCAATCTTATGAACGAGTTGACGTGCAATGTGAACAATCTAGTCGCCCGCATTGAACAGATTGAGAAATGCCCTCAATCTCATTGTGGTGATGATGAAGATGCAGATGGAGATCTAGCTGATCATGAAGATGTGGATGATGATGGTGACGCACGCAACTGTCGCCGCTACAACTTCAATCGTCACGGTATGGGAGTTAATAACCATGGTCATAATGATCCTTTTGCTAAAATTAAATTTAGCCTACCTCCTTTAGCTGGTAATGTTGATTCTGGGCATATTAGGATTGGGAACTTGTTGTTCAACAAAAAATTGATTTTCATAATATTCTTGATGAGCATAGAGTTAGACTTGCTACTAGTGAGTTTACTAATTTTGCTTTGTTTTGGTGGAGTGATCTTTGCAATGCTAATAATGCTGCTGTTGTGCCTCAAACTTGGAATGCTTTAAAATAACGTATGAAATTCCATTTTGTTCCTCCTTATTATCAACATGATTTACATCTTAAACTGCAAACTTTAAAACAATAAGATAAGGGTGTAGAAGCATACTATCAAGAATTACTTATTGGTTTAGCACGTTGTGGTGTAAATGAAGATGATGCTGATTCTAGTGCTAGATTCTTTGGTAGTTTAAATCATGATATCCTGAACATTCTTGATTACAAAGAATGGAATATTTTTTCCCAATTGTACCATCTTGCTATTAAGGCAGAACATGAAGTATAGGGACGCAAGCAATACTAGTCTTTTAGGTCTAACATTGGGATGAATTTTTAGCAGCGTTACGAGCCGGAGACACCCAAGATTTCTATTGCACCATAGCCATCTACACCTGCATTTTCTTCTGGGATATGTAAATTATCTAATGTGCATCCCGTATAGCTGAAGAAAGGTGCCACTCCACGTACTTCCACTAGCTCCTCCTCGCCAACACTGAAAATCATTTGCCATCGATGCAAAGACATGGGACATGTCATGAAGGATTGCACAGTCGTCGCGCTTTCATTGATATCGAGGATGGATATGTAGGTGCTAGTGTTGTTGAAGATGATTTAGCCCTTGCTGCTAACATTGCTATAGATTCCACCGAGGGTGAACAAGACACGGAGACCATTGCCATTGACTCTGTGGCTGCCTCCGTGGGCTATCCTAGCCTTTTTGTGTAGCGTGTGTTGAGTTCACGTGTGGGACATGAAGAAGAGAAGCAGATCCAGTGCCACAATTTGTTCCAGATGTATCTCATTGTGCAGGGTTGTCGTGTTCTCACCATCATTGATAGCAGGAGTTGCAACAACTTGGTGAGATCAGATTTGGTTGTGAAGCTTGGCTTTCCCACACAACAACATTCGTATCCATACAAACTTCAATGGTTCACTAATAGTGGTAAGACTAAGGTAACTAAATCAGACCGCAATAGCTTTTTCATAGGCATTTATCTTGATACAACTGATTTTTGATGTTGTACCTATGCAGCTTGTTCAATTTTATTAGGACGTCCATGGGGATTTGATAATGATGCTTTACATACACTTTCATGCATAAGAACAAGAACATTACTTTGTTGCCTTCATCACCAATGGATATTATTGTTAAACAATAAACCTCCCATAGACATTGATAAAAATAATGGGAATCAATTACATGGAGGTGCTTCACTTGCTACAACTTCAGGTACTGCCGCGTTATGTGATAATCAATATGCACCATGTTATACTATGCCTTGTCAACCTATTACATCTTTTGCATTGCCTGCTGTCACTAAGCTTTTGTAGTAGTTGGTTGATGGGAAAGAGTCGAGGATGACTCCAATTATAGATGGAGGGGGTGATGAGGACATCACCAGGATGAAGTCGAGGACGACTCCAATTCAAGAAGGGGAGGATAATGAGGGCATTGCCATGCTGGACACATTGAAACCATCGTCTTTTTCAAGTAGCAATTCATCTCCAACTCAGCTACCACGTCACTCTCGGATTCAGCAGACACGTCGTCAGTGTTTTGATCATAATTTCTTCATACGAGATCGAAGCGCGGTGATCTTGGGCTCGTTGGGAAGGGGATGATGACGCCGATGTTTACAATCTGATCCCAGCTCTAGATCATTCGTGGATTAATCTGTGTGACCTTGACAAGGTGCTGTGTCACCTATTTTGGGCCAACATGGCCATGTATCGAGTTTGGGCCTTAAGCCCAAGCTGTGGGCGCCTCCCCCAAGTCGCCTCCAACCCTATGTCATCTCTCTTTTATATTCCACATAGAAGCCACTGATTAGACTTGGGTTGTGATTAGAGTTTAGTTTTCTATCGAGAAACTGAATCGTTCATTATAACTTTGGGGACAAATCCTTTTATAGTGATCTAGGGCCCCCGTTCTTGATCTCCTCCACTGTGTCGATTAGTCCTTGGTACCGAGCTCTCGAACCCATCATTGATTTTTTAGTCATTCACATCTGCAATTTCAAATTGCGAGTTTATAACTTCTTGCTTGTGTTCTTCGATTCGCTTGTAGGAATAGCCTTCTTGGCGAGGTCAATCAAGTTGTGCTTCCTTGATAACCAACGGAGCAGTGGTGTATCGGTTGTAGGGTTCTAATCGTGCTGATTTGAAGCCGGATCGCCAACATCGAGTTCTCCACAAATCGAACTTACCGGTTACCTCTCGGAAGATCGGGCCTGAACCTCATCATTCGGCCACTATGAGGGTGTAATACCTATGTCCTATATCTGATTATAATGATATGAGTTGTGATGAGATGAGTTGAGGGGGTCCCTTGCCCTACCTTATATACTACGAGGGACAAGGTTACTATTGACGGTAGATAACTCCTAAATTTAACCGCCAAGCAGACAAGAAAATGGATATATATGCAAGACATCTAGTAGATATAGGTTTATCACTAACAGAATTCCACGAGTTTTGGTGATTGTCTATTTCTGTACGGTGTCCATTAGAAATAACCAAAGATGGTCCACATGTTAGGTTTACATAGAGAGTATACCAAATAAATGTCTCATCTACACGGATCATAAGAGCCTGAAGTACATCTTCACTCAATCCGAGCTAGACATGGGGCAACGGAGATGGTTAGAGTTGATCAAGGATTACGATCTGGAGGTCCACTACCACCCAGGCAAGGCTAATGTGGTAGCAAACGCTTTAAGCCGCAAACCACACTACCAAGTGGTCCAGCCATTATTTGAAGATGGTTTCAATTTCATGCATCCTGAAGTCTTATGTCACATACAGCTCAGTTGTTCACTTGAAAGTCAAGTCATCGAAGGTCAGAAAATAGATAAGGGTATTTCTCACATCAAAGAGAAGATAAAAAACGACCCAAAGACTCAGTTTTGAGTTGATGAAAGAGGTGTACTGTGGTTTTAGCACCGGTTGGTAGTTCCAAAGAATCAAGAACTGAAGAATCACATCATGGATGAAGCGCATCTCTCAAAGCTTTCTATCCATCCTGGCAGTAGTAAGATGTATCAAGACCTGAGGTCTCACTTCTGGTGGACCACAATGAAGAAAGAGATAGCAGCATATGTGGCCCGTTGTGACACGTGTTGCAGAGTCAAAGCTATACACATGAAACACGTAGGGCTGTTGCAACTATTGTCAGTTCCAGAGTGGAAGTGGGAAGAGGTCAGTATGGACTTCATTATAGGTCTGCCGACTACACGAAAGGGGAATGACTCAATTTGGGTAATCATTGATCGATTGACCAAGTTGGCTCATTTCATTCCTGTTAAGACTCGTTATAGACCTCTCGAGTATGCTGATCTGTATCTAGCTGAGATTGTCAAGCTGCACGGTATTCCCAAGACTATCATATCAGATAGAGGACCGCAGTTCACCACTCACTTTTGAGAGCGAATGCATAAGAGTTTGGGGAGTAGTCTGGTAAGAAGCACCGCGTATCATCCCCAGACTTCGGGACAAACAGGAAGACTCAATCAAGTGCTCGAGGATATGCTGAGAGCTTGTGTGTTATCTTCAAAAGGATCATGGGAATCATGGTTACCATTGGCTGAATTCTCTTATAACAATAGCTATCAAGAAAGTATCAAGATGGATCCGTTCGAAGCTTTATATGGACGAAAGTGCAGGACTCCGTTAAACTGGGTCAAACCCGGTGAAAGGAGATACTATGGAATTGACTTCGCGAACGAGGCTGAGAAGAAGGTGGAAACCATACAACAACACCTGCGAGCCACACAATCACGACAAAAAAGTTATGCCGACAAGAGAAGAAGGCCGCTCGAGTTTAACGTGGGAGACTATGTTTACCTCAAAGTTACGCCGATGAAGAAGGTTCAGCGTTTCCGAGTTAGGAGCAAGCTTGCACCTAGATATGTGGGACCGTATCAGATACTAGAATGGAAGGGCCCTGTGGCCTACAAGATTTAATTACCTAAAGAGTTGAGCTCAATCTTTCCAGTTTTTCATGTGTCCCAGCTGAGGAAATGTTTGAAAGTGCCCGAGCAGCGGATTGAACCTCGAGGAATCAAGATAAAGGCAGATTTGGAATATAAAGAGCAACCGGTGGGTATCGTAGGTACCAAGGAGCGGGTAACCCGGAATAGAGTTGTCAAAACAGACAAGGTGGTATGGAGTCATCACGAGGATAGAGATGCCACCTCGGAATCTGAGGATTACCTAAAAACAGTTTACCCAAAATTTCATAAGAAATGGTTAGTAACCCAAAATCTCGGGACAAGATTTCCCTAAGGGGGGAAGGGCTGTAACACTGTTGGCATTTTTTAACGTCATCACTAAGAACAGGGTTTAATCCGTCCTCAGCAACGATGTCAGAAATGTCGTGATAACACTTACTAATGCAATCACCAAGATTAGAGTATAAATCTATCCTAAGCAACGTTGCCAGAAATGCTTGTTAGCGTTTCTTAGCATCGCTACCTAGAATAGGGTTCTGCTCTACTCATGATAATGACATTGCCAGTGTTATATTGGCAGATCCGTAGCATCACCACCTTGAATAGGAAGCTAGATCTACCTTCCCGATAACGGTGCCTTCTTACCGTTAGGGTAGGGTTCTAGTTCTTAATCATGGTTGTGGCACTAGGATTGCCATGTTGGTATTCCTTAACAAGTCACTAGCTCGGCGCATGTCTAGCAACAGTGTTAAGTATATACCGGGGTGATAGTTCCTTAGGTTTGGAGTTTAAGTACCGCAAGCGGACGGGAATTATCGTGTAGCATTTCAACCCGGGGATTTACCGAGTGTCGTATTTATAGGTTCGCTCTAAGGAAGGCTTAATATGTTAAGGATTCTAAGATAAGCATAGATCAAAGTAATTATGATAGCAATAATGGAATCAAAAGTCATAGCAGGTGATAAACATTTATATGTACAATAGTGATCCATCACAATCTAGCCATGGCATATGGGCTAAGGAATAAAAAGAGACTAAAAGAATGAATTGAATCAAAGAATAAACAAACAACCTATTGGAGCAGGTGTGGTCCTAGATACACATCATGTCATAGAACAAGTTAATCATGTAATTATACTACTTAGATCTAGTCGTGTGTTTAGATGGTTTGGGAGGTTACGCGAGTACTATTGTAGTTCCAATGATAATTAAAATAAATTAGGAATTGTTGTGCATGAGTTAAATGGCATAAAAGGGTGTTTGGTGTATCTTTGAAGCATCATGTTAGCTTGCTGGTTAACCATGAAAACAACTTGTAGAAGAGAATGCAATAGATGCTTAATTTGAGTACATGTTCTTGGATGATGTTGACTACCTTGTAGAAATAATCACCTATACCATCTATGCATCATGTCATGGTCATCTGGTATCCACTTGCATAAGCATTGCATCCCGGGCATCTCACACTCCACTCATAAGCACACATGCATCATACAGGCTCGCAGGAGAATGAGGTGGGACCCGAGGAGCAGGAAGAGGCCAAGGAGCAGGAACTTCCAGGAGGACCAGAGCCGGAAGGACAGATTCAGGAGTGTCCGGACCACAAGCCTAGCACGTTTGAGAAAGGCAAGCCCCGGAGCATTCCGAGTCTCCCTATTCTCGCTAACTTAATTGATATATTATGATTGTTCTACTATGTTGAATTTAAGTGATAGGAATTGCTTGATACTGTTGATGCATACTTACTCCTTGATATCACCACCTGTTTATCTACCTTGTCCTATGTAGATAGGCTCAGAGTCTATGCTTAGTGTTGACACTTGCTAACACCACTTGAATACTAGGTTGTCATCCCCAGCATGGCACTAGAGTGTACTATGGTATTTATACGCACACAGATAATCCGCAAGCACACGGATACCGTTATAGCTTTTTCCCGGTTAAAGGTTTTATCGTATCCACAGGGAAACGGGAGAACCAACTACGCTCTAACTTAACCAAGATAGATAGATAAGTGTAAATAGGAAAGATGGTAGAATTGAATAAGAACAATATTAAAGGTAAGATAACAATGGGTAATAATATGGGAATAGAGAGTAGAGCAATCTAGTATATGGGCGATGGTAGCAGAATAGAGAGAATAACTATGGTTTCTCTACTTCAAAGGGGTATGTCTATGTCTGGGACGAACCACGTGATAAGAATACACCACAAAGGATACTTATCCATAGGCCGATAAACCCTACCCGTCCTGCTAGCAGGAGGTGGACTACAGAGGACCAACATAACTGTCACCTACGCGGCCTACCATACGATCTAGCTAGACAGGGGATATCCACAAGTAATCTAGATCTAAGCACCACGCTTACAGCTAAACTACAACTCTCACCTATAGCGTCCTATAGAATAGAAGTACTCAAAAGAGTTGTGAACCACAACATACATGATTAGTAATTGCATAATGAATTAGAAGTAGATTACCAGAGTCATCCCATGAGCAAGCTTGATTAGAGCTTGATCATGGCGAAGTAGAACCGGAGGAAGAACCGACAGGCCGGCCTCTCCTCCAATCCTCCCTCGCTCTCCATCTCGCTACTATCTAGATCTACTCTAGTTTAGAGAAGAGAGAAGAGCTCTCATCTCCAAACCCTAGCTTTTGCTCTGTCTATGAATAATGAATAGGGATCAAGGGTTGCCTCCTCCAGGGGCCAGGGGATCTGCTTATATAGTCCCTTAAGTGAATCTGGGCCGTCAGATCAAACTGACATTGATTGAACGGTTATCCTTGATCCTTTAGGTCGGTGGAGCATAATCCGCGAGGTTGAACGTGATTGGCCACTGTAGCAGGGCGGGCGCCCAAGGGGGGGAGGGCGGGCGCCCTGCCCCCGAGCCCACTCGTCCTCCCGTTCGTTCCCGTGGCTTCTGGAGTCTTCTAGATGATAGAAAATTGCGCGGCACGTTAATATCTCTATGTAAACCCGACGTGTGGGCCTTTCCTCCACATTTCTTGATAACCCCCTGCAGAAATAGACAAACACCAAAACTCATGGAATTGGGTGAGATAAAACCCTAAGTCTGGGTGTTGGTTGCATTTGGATCCTTTTCTTTATTTATTTGATGATTAAATTTGATACTTAAGGACCGTCAACAACTCCCCCAAGCTTACCTCTTGCTCGTCCCTGAGCAAGGATGGACTCAAGAGTTTCTAAAGTGGTTTTATGCCTTAAAGGTACACATGTGTTTAAACAAGATCTCATCTCTAGGTTAGGGTAAACTATTAAGATTTAAACTTACTCATATTACCTTCCACCATGGGGCTTGCAACCGTCACTTGTGTCTTGAGCAGTTAAAAGATAGAACGGTCAAGTCAAGCACCATGTCTCTTGTTCTTTGATCAACTATAGCTCTGGACTTTTTACAGATTTTCAAATAAAACTCAGAGATTCCTTGTATGACACTCTCTAGTCTCTCTTTTGTGCTATTTCTGGATCCTTACCAAGGCAATGATGATATATGCCTTCTCTCAAAATATGTGGTATTTGTGGTATGAGGCATAATGATATTGCCTTCTCTCTCACCCTACTCTAACAAGGTTTTGATATCTGGAGCTCATAGGTGGGAGACAGCTAATACATACTTACAAGACATTTATTGCATAGTCAAACCATGGATCCAGAGAAACAAGTTAATAAGTCAAATCAAGATGTGCATGTGTGGCGAATGAATGGTGTATGGTGATGATGGTGATAATGGTGAAAATAATGGTGAAAGTCTAATTCTACTTTTGCTCTTTTGAGGGGATACATACCTTTCTTGCACTTTGAAGCTTTTTGAAGGGAATGAGATGCTCTATATTTTCTTTTTTTTTTCTTTTCTCTCAGGTGGATATCTTGTACCCCTAATTCTACTATCGGACACTTGTCCATTTTTACCTCTCGTCTCACTTTTTCTTTTCTTTCGAGGTTCCGGGCACTTGCCCCTTTTTATTTCCTCGTATTCACTTTTTTTTCTTTTCTTTTTTTTCTTTTCTTTTTTTAGAGCACTCACCCTCCTGAAATAATGTAGCAAGTGGTAGTAGCCAAAATATCTCTATTATTTATTTCATGGGGAATAACAGGGATAGGATAATTGTTTTTGGCTATTCTCTTATTGATAGGAGTAGAATAATTTTGGGTGAATTTGGAGATAGAAATGAGTGGATGTATGTGGATGCGTACTTCTAGGGTATAAGCAGCATGTATGAGTGAACGTGCAAGTGAATCTTGATTTTAACCACATGACAAGCTCCTAAGGGTCTACACAGCTTGACCACACTCAATGCTCATAAGCAGTAAAAAGTAAATGTATGGTTCATAGTCTAGTAAGCATGTATATACGGCTGTGGTGGGATTTTAAACTCTCATCATACAGGAACTCATCATGCAACATTTTAAAGATTTTCAAAGATAAAAATCTCCAGAATTCTAGCATCTCTAGGAACAGATAAACAACAGCTCAACCTTCCCATATCATATCCGTTAACGACTTAGACTTTAGATCAAGTACTCTTCCCACAAGTTCAGGTTTAGAGCAAATTTTAATTCATAACAGTCATGCCTAAACATGAGAGAGATTTCAATTTTGAGAACTAGGCAGAGCAACTATTCATTATTTCCATGTGAGAGCTTATCATAAGGGTTCATAGCAAACTTTATTTGTTTATTTATTTAGCAAACTAAGAAAAGATATATATATATATAAGCATAAAATCTTTATTTGGGGTTTTATGATTATGCATCTTTCTATTATTTGAGTAAAGTATAAACATGAGTAGAAACACTTAGCTGGATAAATGGGGGTGCTCTCCCCCAAGCTGGATTTTGACGTAATTTCTTCTCATGTAGCTAGCAGGTGGCGGAGGTGTATTTGAATGTCGGCAGCACCCTGACAGCGATTAGAATGTCCTGCGTTTGCTAGTCTTCTTTGATCCTTGAATTCTGTGGAGCTCAAATAGACAACAAAGCTTTGTGGAACTGGTTAAGTGTTGGCATAAAATCTCTTTGCCTTTATCATGTTGAGCTTCCTCTAATAAATTTTATTTATTTAGTAGGATCATGCACTTATTATTTTTATATTTTTATTGTAAGATGAAAACATATTTATTTTATGCCACCACAGTCAATATACCTATGGGTTTTAAACCACAAGTATACTCACATGGGGCTTACTATTTCTAACCTTTTTATTTTCTTTTCAAGATAGTATGATTAACTAACAAGCCATTTATGGAAAGTAAATAATTTAAGGAAAAAGGGAATGCAGAAAGGATAAATATGGATAACTACCGATTTTACCTTTCGGCGAGGGTTCAATGTTTTAAGACTTCTGAACAAGACTTCTCACCGTGTTCATTCTTTAGGTGCGTCATTTGATTCTGGTGTGTACCTTGACGTCTGCACCGCTTGATACAGTGTAACCCATTTTCTTCATTTGCCCAGCAGTTCGAACTGCGGCGTTGGCAGTATCCTGCTCAGTGTGTTTGTGCTCGTAGATCCAGGTCCATCACATGGTAGAGTCTGAGAGTTATAAAACTCCTCCATATTTTGCTCGAAGTGTACCTGCTCATAGAGACAAGGCAGAGATCAAGTGCATGGGTCCTGTTGGTGGAAAACACCAACAGAACTAAAAGTGTATTTGTTCTTCTCTAACCTTAAGCATAGCGAGCAAGACAAAGTTGATGAATGATAAGTTCATGAGTCTAGCACTTATAACATTTGTCAGATCAGATCGCTCAACCTTATGGAAAGATAATCTATCTATGTATATGTCTTTTTCTTTATATCTCTCAAAGATTGAAGGTGTAACATTTTAGCTCATATGATTAGGAGTGTGGGATCATGGAGGTAGTACTAGGAACAAAGATTAAAGGACTAAACATGCTGAATCAATTGGGTTGGTTAATTTAGAGTTGTAAATCATACATGTTTGTCTCTTTTATTTATATGAACACCAGAACCAAGGAGAAGCTTATAAAAGTGATAGTCAAGTACCTTAAAATGTTACCTTACTTGAAGAGTGATGGTACCATCTTACCTTGTGGAAGCTTCCCATTCGTAGTGGTTGTGTATCGTGTTTAGGGCACCCTCCATGGATCATCTCTTAGGAGCTACGACTTCCTTGTGTAAATTGTTAAACTTCATGTGTCCCTCTCCTTGTCCCCAATGTGAGTTTATCTCAGGACTTCCCAGGTTGATATTGAAAGTTTTCTTGTAGGGGTTAGTCCGACAAAATATACCAATATCTACTCAAGCAGTTTTTAGTTCAATAACCAAACTAGACTCCATGTCTAATCAGATTAAGGAAGGCTATTTAACCTACGCACCATGCTTAATTTAAATGCCAATGGAAGTATGGTGAGTACTTCCAAACCAACACTTGCTAGTAAATAAACAAAGGTAGCATGACAACATTTATAGAGATCTACTCAAATGGAGATGAAGTAGTGTGATTGGTATTTAACAAATTGAGCATGTTTCAAAGGTAGGGACAACCAGCATAGCAACATGGCAAAGGATGTTTTTATGTAAACTACTCCCCCAAGCTTGAATTTTGCAAAATTCAAGTTTGGATGAATCTAATTCAATGTTGTATGATGATTGGTTGGACATACCTTGTGCTTGTCATTCATCCGATCTTCTTGCTCCAATCCTGGAAAGGTTAGTGACAAGAATACCTGAAGGAATATTTTTAGGATTATCCTTATATGCTCAATACACCAGGTAATGTTGTAAATAATTAAAAGCTCATGTTACGATTTGATCAGTGCTTATTTTAAGACACTAAGCTTGTCCTTGGGAAACCATCAACTTATGTCGACGAAGTGGTTTCCCTTCCAACGCTGACCTATATCAAGATCAATTCAACGAGATCTGCAATATTTATAATAGACATATGCATCGACAACCGCCCTTTTAAAGTTTTTATAAATAGAAAGGAATAGGGGGTTGGAGATATCAAATGCATTTGGTGATGTTGGAGAGACCAATAGATTGGGAAGATGTTGCATATGAGCATGGAGTAAACGAAGTGGCTATGAAATAAATTCCATGCTCATTAATGTTATCTTCGTCTCCAATCTGAATGTTCGGAGTTTCTCCTGGATTGGTCTCACCTATGTCCTCCTCTGTAGTTGGATGAATCTCATCTTCGAAGGGAGTCAAGAACTCACCATTTGAAATTGAGCCAAAGTCAGAATCCATTAAGGCTTCTTCCTTATCCATCCATTCTACACATTCTAGCCATTTGGCACTTGTGATCAGGAAAGGGGAGCTGATAGAATCTTCTATATAGCTTAGCTCTCCATCTATGGCATTACTTGACATGCCATCCTCATGGTCTTTATGACTCCTATGGTTTGATCGTCTTGATGGATTGTTAGGATCATCATGAGACTTAAAATGAGAGGGATAAGAGGGGTCTCTAAGGTCAAGGATGGATTTAGAACTTGTGAACATGGAAGGGGAGCAGATAGAATTTTCTATATGGCTTAGCTCTCCTTCACTTGATATGTCATCCTCGACTTCTTCATAAAAGGAACCAGGACATTCTCTAAGAGAAACATTATTGCAAGGATTTTAATTATCCCTACTTGAAGGTCTCTTATGGAACCAGAAGTCTAAACCATCAGTATCTGAGAGATTTAAGGTCGGAATTCCTTCCTCCCTTGGAGAATTTTGTGGTATTGGTGGTTTAGGATCGATAGCTAAAGTTTGGGATTGAAGTGGTTGTGGTCTGGCTATCGAAACTTCTTCTTCTTGTCTAGGAACCGGTTCTTTCTCTTTCTCAGGGATATAAATGCTAGGAAACTTTCCACTCAATGAATCAATTAAATCCCTAGCTTCACTAGCAGGTAGGTGATAGAAGGATCCTCTAGAGGCTGTATTCAAGGTTTGCTTATTTTCCCTACTAAGGCTCTCAAAAAAGTGAATTAGAAGAACTTCTTCTGGAATAGAAAGCTTTGGGCCAGTGAGAGTAAGGTTAATAAAGCGGTCCCATGATTTGCTAAGAGATTCTTCTTCCAGTTGTCTAAAAGAAATAATCTCACGCCGAAGTTCCGCCACTTTGTAGATTGGAAAATATTTATAAAGAAAACTATTATATAACTCCTTCCAATCTCCATGAACACTCCCTACTTTGAGTTTGTACCAATGTCTAGCTTTTCCTGTTAAAGAGAACGGAAAGAGCTTCCATCCTTCTATGCGAAGGAGGTCACAGACTCTATAAAACTCTCTTAGGTGTGTGTACGAGTTTTCCTCACCTTCTCCTGAGAAAGGTTGTTTTGAACAAATTCTATGTATTCGGGGTCTATCTCAAAACTAGATGCTATGATAGGCTTTGAAGATTTTGGTGGTTCGAGATGTGTGCCTGTAGGTCTATAAAATTTATAGATAGACATGTTTGAATTCATGATAGACTAGAGATCAAGGATTAGATAAGAAGAAAGAATAGCAGAGAGGAGGCAAAGGATAAAAGAATTTTTTTTACTTTTTTAGAAAATGATTAAGCTAGTAAATAGTTAACTCAGCTACCGTTTCCCCGGCAACGGCGCAAAAAATGCTTGTTGACACTTGCTAACACCACTTGAATACTAGGTTGTCATCCCCAGCATGGCACTAGAGTGTACTATGGTATTTATACGCACATAGATAATCCACAAGCGCACGGATACCATTATAGCTTTTTCCCGGTTAAAGGTTTTATCGTATCCATAGGGAAACGGGAGAACCAACTACGCTCTAACTTAACCAAGATAGATAGATAAGTGTAAATAGGAAAGATGGTAGAATTGAATAAGAGCAATATTAAAGGTAAGATAACAATGGGTGATAATATGGGAATAGAGAGTAGAGCAATCTAGTATATGGGCGATGGTAGCAGAATAGAGAGAATAACTATGGTTTCACTACTTCAAAGGGGTATATCTATGTCTGGGACAAACCACATGATAAGAATACACCACAAAGGATGCTTATCCATAGGCCGATAAACCCTACCCATCCTGCTAACAGGAGGTGGACTACAGAGGACCAACGTAATTGTCACCTACGCGGCCTACCACACGATCCAGCTAGACCGGGGATATCCACAAGTAATCTAGATCTAAGCACCACGCTTACACCTATACTATAACTCTCACCTATAGCGTCCTATAGATTAGAAGTACTCAAAAGAGTTGTGAACCAGAACATACATGATTAGTAATTGCATAATGAATTAGAAGTAGATTACCGGAGTCATCCCATGAGCAAGCTTGATTAGAGCTTGATCATGGCGAAGTACAGCCGGAGGAAGAACCGACAGGCCGGCCTCTCCTCCAATCCTCCCTCGCTCTCCATCTCGCTACTATCTATATCTACTCTAGTTTAGAGAAGAGAGAAGACCTCTCATCTCCAAACCCTAGCTTTTGCTCTGTCTATGAATAATGAATAGGGATCAAGGGTTGCCTCCTCCAGGGGCCAGGGGGTCTGCTTATATAGTCCCCTCAAGTGAATCTAGGCCGTCGGATCAAACCGACATTGGCTGAATGGTTATCCTTGATCCTTTAGGTCGGTGGAGCATAATCCGCGAGGTTGAACGTGATTGGCCACTGTAGCAGGGCGGGCACCCAAGGGGGGAGAGCGGGCGGCCTGCCCCCGAGCCCGCTCGGCCTCCCGTTCGTTCCCATGGCTTTTGGAGTCTTCTAGATGATAGAAAATTGCGCGGCACGTTAATATCTCTATGTACCCCCGACATGTGGTCCTTTCCTCCATATTTCCTGATAACCCCCTGCAGAAATAGACAAACACCAAAACTTGTGGAATTCTGTCAGATAAAACCCTAAGTCTGGGTGTTGGTTGCATTTGGATCCTTTTCTTTATTTATTTGATGATTAAATTTGATACTTAAGGACCGTCAACACTTAGCTTGCTTAGTACGGTAGAAGTCGGGTGATTTCCTGTCACCTGCGAGATATAGGTGGACATCTGAATTATAAGCGGTCAATGCTGTTGTGAGAAGTAACCAAGTGTGGGAATGAACTTGAGACCGGGCAGGGTCTTATGGTGGATTTGCCCGTAGTGCCCCTGCCTGTGTCGATTAAGGACCGATCGTTGACGGCCCTCTTGTCATGTTGAACGCATGCCCCACACTTAGCTGGAACGATAAGTCATTCCGACCGTGAAGCCTGAGCACTATCCGGGCCGGGAATCGGCCCGATGTACGCGCTGTATTGGTGATGGTTGAGGAGAACGATGAGGGCGTGACGCGCAACCTTGGTATACCTTGGATACCTCGGTCGCCGGAACGGTCCTCGGGTACAGGCGGTGCCTGTCGAACCCGCGAATTGGTCCTAGATAGTGCAATACAGTGATCTGTAGCTAACTTGATCAGTGAGTGTGGTTTGTGTGGGGAATAAACTCGCCAGCTGGTCAGAAATCGATTCGAATCACCATCGCTCCTGGATAGTGAGCACTCGACATGAGCCCTGTCCTTGTAGTAAGGACTATGAAACACTTGGGGTATGATAAGGAATGTTTTATGAATGCTATGATGAGGTACCATCATATCACAACACTTGTTTGCAATAGTACAGGTGCAAATCTAGATGATAGGTAATAACACCTGACCTGAGCAAATTAAAGAAGAAGGGTAAGGCTATACTTCTAGTTAATTAATGCTTTTGCGCAAAAGGTCTCAACTACCCCACCATACAGCTTTCATGATCCTTGAAGAGTCTTTATTTTTGGTTTATGACGGGTAAGTCTAGCTGAGTACATTCTCATACTCAGGGTTCCATTCCCATGTTGTTTTGCAGATGGGCAGATGTACTATGGTTATTGCATTCACTGCTTGTACCCAGCGATGGGTGATGACTAGACCAAGGGCGACGATCACTCTACCTTCTCTTTGCTTTTGTGGGAATGATCAACAATGGCACTGTATCAGACTGAATGTCTTAGTGTTATTTTAAAACTATGAAGCTTCCGCTACTTGTGAACTTGGTTTGTAATAACTAAATTTGAACTCCTATGTATGCGATGTATGTTGTGAACTGGATGTAACTGTGAATGGTGACCGCTGAACTTATTACGATCTTGGCTGTATGTATGAGTTGTGGTTTGAAATCCTTCGAGATTTCACAGACTACCGAGATTATATGGGCTTAAGCTTGATGGTTTGAGTGTGCAAACGGTCATTATTAGGCTTAATCTCTTATAATTTGGACGGCTCTGTTACAGCTGGTATCGGAGCAAGGTTTAGCGAGTTACTGATCATAAGTACGTTCTAAACTAAACTTAAACTGGTTAATAAAAGTTAACTATGCTATTAATGATGATCAAGGTGTTAAAATGAGTTTTTGGAAAACTACACGGTGTGCCATGGTCATATCCATTATGTCCAGTTAAGGACTCTAAGGTGGCTAGTTAAGTACTAACTTGGAGGTTATGCATCATATTTCTATTTTCATCGCTCATACGGCGTGCAATAGTATGAGTGCCATTCATTTGAGTGGTAATGTATGGATCAATTCTCCTCTACGCCTCGGTAAGTGGGAGCTGTGAGAGCATGATCGGATACAATGCCGATCTAGGGAAGTGATATTAGGTTCTGTGTCATGCACGCATGTTTGTTGTGTCTGAGAACAGTGCTATATGTTGGGAGATTCCGTCCTGAGAGGCGATGTCGTTACTAGGGCGATGATGTGGGTAGTAACACACCATATGCATGGATGTGGTGTCCATGTGTGTGGGATGTATAGCTTTAAATTCTTGTTCCACATGTTCATACTGTGGTTGGGCTGAAATGAGTTTTCTGCAGGTACGCTAACCCCGTTCTCGCCTAGAACGCTAGTTACGTTATGAGAGAACGTTGTGTGCCACCGCATATACCGATTAGTATTAATTTCCTTTTCTAAGTTTGTGAGATCGTAAGTCCGTGCATGCATCATGTTCATTCCATATCATTGCTTACTTCCTCCCCTTATTTAAATTTGTCCCAATTTCAATTAAGATAATAAAAGATAATCCTCCGTCTTACCCAAGGTATCCTATTTTAAGCAGATGGCACGCACTAGGCTCACCGCCCGCAAGTCCACTGGTGGGTAGGCCCGTCGCCATCAGTTGGCAGCTAGGAGCTCGCGTCATAAGAGGAAGTTCCTAAAGGAGTTTGGGATGCCTACCCTACTTTGGAGAGTGCTCACTTCGATGGGGTATCCTGAAGGAAGGGAACCTCGCTACTACTGGAACAAGGAACAGCTTGGTGACGGGACCCTGGTGGGGATTGAGGCAGTGGTCCCTACCAATGGAGATGACCCCGCTTGGGGTGGCTGGGTATACGAGTCCCGAGGTACCACGCCTTTCCAGGGTACTAGTAGGGCTGCTTTTGTGGTTCTGAGGGACATCATGGAGAGGTTTCCACAGGAGCTGGCCCACGCCTTCGCTGGGTTGTTTCCCCGGGATGACCCCAACACTTCGGTGTGGGATCAATCCGAGGTGAATGGTCTAGAGAGGAGTGCGGATGAGGATCAACACAGTGATAGTGTGGCTATGAGTGCTATGTTCGCCATGATAAAGACCTATGGGGGTCTAGAGCACTGTTTGGGGCGCTTGTCTGGGTCTCTTCTGACCGTTCAGGATGAGAAGCGCCAGCTACAGTGTGAGTTTGACACTGAGGTTGAGAGGCTGCAGGCAGAGCTAGCCCGTGTGAGAGGGACCAGGCAGTCCAGAAGAACAGTGACCTGAGTCAGGATCTACTCGCAGTGAGAGACCAGAGGTACAGGGTGACCACCGCTCACAGGAACTACGAGCGCATGCTAGTTCATGTGCTTAGTCAGAGGAATGAAGCCTGGCACGAGGAGGACACCTTGAGGGCCCGACTGCTAGAGCTTGAGCAGCAGCTAGTTAATGCTGAGTAGTACAATGAGAACCTGCATGAGGAGATCCATCAGCTGCATAACTAGCTCCACCCTCACCACCTGCCTGGAGCAGTTGAGTTAGATTCCGAGGATGAGATGGATGAGGATCCAGAGATGGAGGCAGCCGCTAGTGGAGATAAGGACGAGGAAGGCTCCGGCATGGACAGTGACCATAGCGAGTAGATGCTAGGGCTCTAGAGCTAGTCTTTCTTCTTTTGCTGATGTCGATGCATGACATGTGTTGTAATCAATCGGGTCTTGGACGTGTAAGACTTTATGTGTTGACGGTGAAAGTCCAGTGTATGTATGCTGGCAATTTTGTATGTATGCGAACCCTGTTGTGTAAATGTTAAGTAATCCGTTAGTGATGTTGTGTGTGGATGATGAATTGTTGTGCCTCTGTTTATTGTGTGAATTTATTTTCCTCAGTAAATTCAGTACGGCATGGTTCTACATATGTCTACCAATTGATAGCAACTCCTAACGACTGCTTATCATTGACGCATGCAGATGGTGCAAACGCGTGGCGGGGGTAACAGCAACCCTGGTCTTGGAGAAGGTATCTTCGGAGGTGGGGCTCGCAGGAATGAGGAAAGAGCGCCATCACCGCCACCACCACCTCCTCCGTACACTGCGGACGTGTTTTTCGCGCAGTTTCTATGGAGCCAATGCAACATCATCCAAACACCCGCACCTCTATTTGCCACATGTTTGGCAGCCGCCACATACGCAAGTTCATTTTTTCCTCTGCTTCTCTGCCATATAGTCTGGCCAAGAATTTGCTGCCAAACTCGGGATGCCCCTGCCGTTGTGGCATGTGCGGTTACCGCAGCAACCAAACAAGCCCTAAAGAATAAATAATTCAAGAAACCAATAAATGAGGTAGGCATGAAGGCTAATAATGTTTGTTCAGCTTTGACTGCTGACTTCGGGTGATTGTGCTCGTGGAGTGACTCATTGAGCTAGGCCAACGTTGCTGTTCGCTTGTCCATATGGATGGGTAGACTGAACATACAGCACTATGATGGGCTCTAGGAATGCAAAACACTGGCCCAAATAGAATACTGTTTTGCTAAGCCCAATACATTTCATCTTGTTCCATGTGAAGGGGCAGGTGTCTGACAAATTTCAGGGGCTATACACGCCGGAGCCAAGGTATGTCGAGGGCATACTTTCAACACTTAGTCCTTCGCCCCACATGGTAGACGTTGGCATTCGAGGCATGTTAGTTGTAGAAATAGAGAAGAGAAGAGATATATATATATATAAACAAGATATATATATATATAGAGATATGCCATAGATGGGGAAGTGAGTCATGGGCCCAGAGGAATAGAAGAGGCACAACAATGGAGAAGTAAACTGACAAACTTTGGGACCAATCGGAAAAGTTTTCTGCATTTAATATTATGTAGGATAGATATAAATATAGAGATTATGTATAGATATAGATTAAATTGAACTACACTTCTATAATTTTGAACAGATATTGTAGCTCCAATATAGTCTGCTCCTGCTAGGCTTCAAATTCCTTCCGTGTGTGGTGGGTCAACTAGAAGAGTGGTGGGAGCGAGTGGCGGACAAATGAAGAAGACATATTTATATAATTTAATAATTATTAGTGATATATAAAAATGTCTAGTGACATGCTAGATATATTATAGATATTGAGATACATATTAAAATAAATTTTCATATAATAACTAGGTAGCGTGCCCGTGTGTTGCTACGGGATAGCTAACATTTTTTTATTAAAAATACATGTATCGCACAATAAGATAATAATATTATAATAAAACTTAAATACCAGCTATAAAGTTACATTTAACTTAAAGAAATATAGTTTCTGAAATCGAACATAGTCACGGAGAGCACCACATTATAGCCTCACAAATTCTACTTTATAGACCTTTCAAACCATCTTGGGCGTTCAACAAATTAATATAAGCATCTATGATATGCATACATTAAGGCATTAAAGAGAAAGGACATTGAAGTTGCCAATGTTTGATTTAGAATTATGACTCTCATTTGTTACCTCGTCAGACAAGTATTCATGTGGTTGAAAAAGACATTCCATGTGATTTCTGGACACTGGAATATCATCTGTGAGCACAAGCTCCTCCTTCCCAGGTTTTGGTGGAATTTTTCTGACAGATTCAATTATTTCTCTATCGGTTTCCGTAAAAACATAATCTTAAAAAGAGAACATATTTATATAGGATTAAAGTATATAACGACAGATAATTTCTCTATGTTAATCCATCGAAAAGAAAATAACAATACCTTCTGGACCAACCAGTGAGGACATAGACTTTTTGGGTTTATTTTGTAATATTTTGTTTTCCGAAAGTTTATTTTCTCCCATTGAATCTACAAGAGAAGTTGGTAGGGTTTGTTGTTCATGGGCCATATCAATGCTTAAACCCTGGTCATCTGGTAGAACTTCGTGCGAAACTTCTATACCCATGCTTTGTTGTAACCACTCAGAATCATCCGTAGACTTAATGGATTTTTCTGATTGCACAATATCTTCTGAAACCTTCGGATCTTGACTACACATGGCGACCTAAAAGAAAAACATAATATTGTTTAAAAAATTAAGATAGATTAAATATGGAAAGATAAGCTCGTACTTCTTTAGAATTCAAGAGCTCTGGAAATATAATCATAGCAAGTTTGTGTTTCACAATACATATTTTATAATATATTCTACAATTAAGAATATGATCTCTCAATAATACGATCATAAAAATATGCTTTATGACCAAGCTAGAAAGACCAAAGATTTGTGCATGGTTCCCCACAAGACAATAACCTTTATTTTGAAATTTAAAAAAATCTATTTATGTTGGAAATGAAAGATATTTTTTTACCATAGAGATTTTGTAATTGTTTTTTTCCTTAATAATATCCACTTCTCCTCTCTTTATCACTATACACTCTCTCTCTCAAGAAAAGAAACACCGCCCGATACTCTCTCTCTCCGCAAAAAGCAACGCACGGGAGCTTTCAGCAAAAGAAGCACAGCCTGATAATCTCTCTCTCTCAGCAAAAAGCAACGCACGGGAGGAGCCCAAGCGTCTCCTCTTCTTCCTCCTCCGTCTGTTCTTCTTCCTCCTTGGGCGGTGCTCCCGCCCCAGGGACCCGGCGGAGCTGCCTCCACGAGAGGGCTAACGCGGATCTGCCGACCCGACATCCCTCCGCCTAGCCTCGGCCAATCCGCGTTCAAGAACTCCGACACCGCGGCGGGACGCGACTCCAGCGAGCTCTACTCCGGCGCTACCGAACGGTGGGGTGTCCATGGCCGTCGACAAGTTCCTCTTCCTCTTTCAGCATCGGCCGGGACCGTCTCTTTGCCGATCTGGGTCAGTAAGTTTGACTTCCTCAGTTCCTCCCCCAAATCCCAGCTCTCCCCCATCCGCCACAGACCTGCCCAGCCCGGAGCTAGTGTTCACCCTCCTCACTGTCTCCTTCGCCTGGTGCGGGCGCGGCGTCGCCAACCTCGTTGCACTCTCCGGGACGCTTAGCCTTGTCTCCGACGCGTGGGAGGCCCACACCGACAAGATCCTCCCGGTGCGTGCGTGCCGCTTCCGCGCGACCTTGCTCGCAGGCACAGTATCTGGGGCGCGGTTGTTTGTTAGGGTGCACTGGTCAACAGGAAGAAAGGATTTGGTGATCCGTGTGGGCTATAGCTAGCTTTAGGTCCCGTTAGTCTTCTTGTTACCTTATTTCGTTATTCTGGGTACTTCTTTCTGAATGTTAGAATGTTACATTTGTTGGTTCTTAGTTGTCAAGTAACCCTCCTCTAAGCGCTGGGTTGTTGATTTAGGAGAAGTATAAACTTCTGGAAAAAACATGGCAAGTATAATATTAAGCGGGGTTGCTTGGATTTTGTTTGGTTCGCAACTTCACATACTTCTCATAGTGTACACCAGTACAAAAATCATTTTTGCTGGCACGTTTTTTTTCACAGGCGGTTCACAATATCATGGCGCTAGTAGAAAAAATTCAGAGGGCCCAACAAGAAAACCTCCTGTGTAAACTTTACATTTACACAGGCGGCTTACAATAAAAACTGCCTGTGTAAATACCATTAACACAGGCGGCCGAGTTACGACAACCGCATGTGTAAATGTGTCTTTTTACATATGCGGTTTTATAGAGGACCGCCTGTGCTAATGTATTTACACAGACGGCCCTCTTTATGAGCCGCCTGTGCTAAGTCTGCTATAAATACCCTTCGTCCACCTCCAGACAAGAACAGTTACTCCCGTGAGCTCTGCACACTGGCGGACCACACGATTCCAGTTTCCAAGGAGGGAGGTTTTGATCTTCATTTCTTTGGTGAGAAACTTCCAAAAGGTTAGTTAGAGCCCTTGATGCTATTTTTTTAGTGATTCTTTGGTTCAGTTCTTGTATTGCAGGTGCTCAAGATCTTGAGTTCATGAAGCATTCTTGCTTAGGGTTAGGGTTCATAGAGCAAGAGAGAGAGTTTTAGGTAAATTTTTATGTAAATTCATAGTAAATTGTAAAAATTAAAAAATAGAAAATAAATACTTTTTAGAATTCTTGTGAGTAGATCTATACAATAGAGTAATGATGAGGACATTTTGAAGTTTATAATTTTGATTCAGTTTTAGCTTTTATTTTTTCACATGAATTAGACTTTATAAACTCAAACATTAAAATGTTGAAAATCGTAAAGTGGCAAATAAATACTTTTCAAATCTTTGTGCGTAAAAACTTCATAAAAATCCTTGAATTATTCCTTAATTTTATACAATTGTTTCTTATAATTATGAAAATGAGTTTAAACAATTATTTAAATTCCATAAATTGTAAACTCTGTAAGGGGTAGGTTTTCATCTCTCTTTAATAGAAGGAGGTTAGTATCATAGTTAAGTCTGTTTTCGGGGGTTATATTAGTTTTGTTTTTAGATTGACCTACATTAATTGTTCTTAAGTAATTACAGCTAAATATGGAGAGGTCATTATGGATGTACAACTTATCAAGATTGGACCCATCATATGTAGTGGAGGTCCAAAAATTTATTGATGTCGCAAAGATACATGCTCGTAGAACAAAGGCGAAGCACATATGTTGTCCATGCGCAGACTGCAAAAATATTGTGGTATTTGACAATGTAGAAGCAATTACTTCCCATCTGGTTTGCAGAGGATTTATGGAGGACTACTTGATTTGGACAAAACTTGGTGAGGGTAGTTCTGCACCTTATATGCGGACAACTGACAACACTTTAACTAACATCAATGTGGAGGGTCCAATGCCACCCCTCAATGAATTTCATGCTATGCCAGATGTCAATGAAACTCATACGTCTGATGTCAATGAAACTCAGCATGCTAACACAGATGTTGTTGAAGATGCAGATTTCTTAGAGGCAATAATGAACCGTTGTGCAGATCCATCAATATTCTTGATGAAGGGAGTGGAAGCATTGAAGAAGGCAACAGAGGACACTTTGTACGATGAGTCGAAAGGTTGTACCAAAGAGTGGTCGACATTACGTGCTGTTCTTCAGTTTTTGACGATGAGGGCTAGTCATAGTTAGTCCGATGCTAGCTTCAATGATTTCTTGCGTGTACTTGGAGACCTTCTTCCTAAGGAGAACAAAGTGCCTACTAACACATACTATGCAATGAAGCTAGTCAGTCCACTTACGATAGGTGTTGAGAAGATCCACGCATGTAGAAATCATTGTATTCTATATCGGGGTGATCAATTTAAAGACTTAGATAGTTGTCCAAACTGTGGTGTCAGTAGATACAAGACAAACAAAGATTATCGCGAGGAAGAGAATCTAGCCTCTGTTTCTACAGGGAGGAAGCGAAAGAAGACCCAAACAAAGACTCAACAAGACAATTGCTCAAAGCCTAGATTCAATGAAAGAAGTGGACTATTATGCATTGAGAAGAATTCCTGCTTTGGTGATATGGTATATCCCCGTGGTTGATCGTTTGAGGTGTTTGTTTGCAAACCCTGAAGACGCTGAACTTATGACCTGGCATGCTTCGGATGAAAGGAAAGATGATGGAAAGTTACGACATCCTGCCGATGCAAAGCAATGGAAAGATTTCGATAAGAAATATCCAGACTTTGCTGACTATCCACGGAATGTAAGGTTTGCACTGAGTACTGATGGAATGAATCCATTTGGCGAAAGGAGCAGCACGCACAGCACATGACCGGTGATCCTGACAATATACAACCTTCCTTCATGGTTGTGTCAAAAGAGAAAATATCTTTTGCTAACTATTCTTATTTCTGGACCTACACAACCTGGAGTTGATATGGATGTATTTCTAGAGCCCTTAATGCAAGACATGCAAACACTATGGGAAGTAGGTGTGGACATGATCGATGCGTTCCGCAAAGAGACATTCACACTGAGAGCAATTATTATTGTCACAATTCATGATTACCCTGCTCTCTTCTCATTATCAGGCCAGTTCAAGGGAAAGGTTGGTTGTGTAGAGTGCATAGATGGAACATGGCACGTGTCTCTTCCTACATCTAACAAGATAGTGTACATGAGGCACAGAAGATGGCTACCGACAGGCCATAAGTACCGCTTACAAAAGATGAATAAGTACTTCGACAATTTTGATGAATCAAAATCTACTGCTCCGTCAGGTTGTAGTAAAGGGCATAGAGTGTACAAGATAGTGGAGAATGTGAAGTTTGTTTTTGGAAAGAAGACCAAAGATGGGAAACCAAGAAAGGTTGTCAAGGCAAATGAAGGGGACACATTCAAGAAGTCCATTTTCTTCAAGTACTTATCGTACTGGAAAGACTTGGACGTACGACGTGCGATCGATGGTATGCATGTTCAGAAAAATGTGTTTGAAAGCGTAATTGGAACCTTGTTAGACATAAAGAGCGAGACAAAGGAAGGTCTCAATTCACGTTTGGACATGCAACATTTAAAGATCAGAAAAGAACTTCACCCTGTACCCCTAGAGAATGGGAAGTACCACCTACCGCCAGCAAGCTACAACCTGAACAGAGACGAGAAACATGCAATGTGTGTGTGGTTGAAGAATTTAAAAGTTCCATCTGGTTTCTGCTCCAACATAAGGAGTCTTGTGTCAATGAAAGACCTTACATTCACCCATTCATTGAGCAGCACATTAAAGAGCTTCGTGAGAAGAATCCAGGATGCACAAATGATTAGGTACACAAGGAACACAAGCGTCAGTTCACCACATGGTTAAAGGATTTGGACATAACAGAGGAATCAGAAACCATTAAGATGTTAGCATCTGGACCATCAAGCCAGGTCACATCATGGCAGAGCTATGACATTAGTGGCTATTCATTTTCCACCAGCTATAGGGACACCAAGAGCATGACACAGCGTTCGATGCGAGGCTATAGATGATGCAACTGGTGAAACAACTACATACTTTGGGTTCATTGATGATATATGGGAGGTAGAATATGGTCCACTCCTGCAGATTCCAGTGTTCCGATGCCGATGGGTTCAAGATAAACATGTCACTGTGGATAACTATGGCTAGAGAGTTGTTGACCTAAGTAAAGTAAGTTATAAAGATGATCCGTGGATCCTTGCTAACCGTGCCGCACAAGTCTTCTATGTGGAACAAATACTTTCTAAGGATGAAAAGAAAAATAGCCAAAAGCCAAAGCATACAGCTATTCCTGGAAAGCAACAAATTATAGGAGTTGATGGTGTAATGGATTTGGAGGATGTTAACCAATTCAGCGAGATGTCTCTTTTTACAAACTTTCAAGAAAACATAAAAAATGTTGAGAAAAGTATCCCACAATACTCATTGCCATGGGTGCGCCACGATGGACAAAGAAGGACTGTAGCACGCTAGATTCTATAAGTTGTTATTACTCATATAACTCATGTATCACTTATCATTTATACCTTATGTTACTATTTCTTATTAAGCAACATGTTTACATTTTCCATTTATTTTATACCTTATGCTATTTTATAATATTTGTACAATTTATTACGGATTATTTAATTTTTAAAACAAACATAATTAACAAACCATTAATCACTAAGTAAATTAATTAACAAAGCACTCCTTTTCTATTTTATAATATTTGTATACAATTTGTTACGGATTATTTAATTTTTGAAACAACATAATTAACAAACTAACAAATAATTAACTAAGAAATAAATAACTAACAAACCAACCCTAACTAAGAAACCCTAATTAACAAATAACAAATAATTAACTAATCAACAATTAATAAATAAATAAATAATTAACAAGTAAATAATTTACAAATATTTTTTAATTAATTAAAAAACAAAAGACATGATATATTAGTAGTGGCGGCCCTCAATGAAAGCCGCCTGTACAAATATATTAGTACAGGCGGACCTGAAGGAGAGCCGCTTGTACTAATACGTTTGTACAGGCGGCGGTCATTGAGGGCCGCCTATACTAATCCCCTCCTATAAAAACCCTTAGCGTGGAACGCTAAAATTTCTAAGTCCGGTGCCGCGATTTGATGAAAACGACGCCGTCAGGCTGCCGAATTCCGCCGCCTCCGCGCCCACGCCGCCTCCGCCGCGAGCCGCGCCGCCGCGCCCTGCCGCGACGACCGTCGAAGGTTTTCCGCCACCGCCGCGCCGCCGTCACCGGAACGAGGACGCCGAGCTCCGCGCTGCTGGCGAGGTGAGCAGGGACGCGAGCCGCCGTGCCACGAGGCGCCGTGTCGTGCCGCGCCGCGTGCCGCCGTGCCGCGAGATGCGGCGGCGGCAGTCGTGCGCGCGGCGCGCCGCCACCACTCCTAGCGCCGGCAGCAGCCAGGCAGCTGGCTTGCTAGCCCTGTCGGGCCTGGCAGGCCGCCCAGGCTGTCTTTTTTTTATTTTTTTTGTTAATTAATTAATAATTATTTATAAATTATTTATTTGTTATTTATTTATTTATTAATTAATTATTGATTAATTAATTATTTGTTAAGTTATTTATTAATTAGTTTTTAATTAGGGTTTAGTTATTAATTATTTGTTAAGTTATTTTTTAATTATTTGTTAAGTTATTTATTTGTTATTTATTTATTAATTAATTAATTATTTGTTAAGAAATTTATTTGTTAGTTTTTAATTAGTTATTTATTTGTTAAGTTGTTAGTTAGTTAAGTGGGGTTTCTTAATTAGGGTTAGCTAGTTAATTAATTGTTAATTATTTATTTATTTAATAATTTAATAATTATTGATGAATTAATTATTTGTTAAGTAGGGTTTCCAATAAGGTTTGTTAATTATAGTTTGTAAGTTAATTGTTTATAAATTATTTGTTTAATTAGATGAGTACTCCATCGAATGCTGAAGCCCAGATAGAAACACAGGGATCCGACACCTCTGGATCCGACACTTATAGAAGCCCGAGCGTATCACCACGTGAATCCCTCGGAGCTAAGAAGGCTCGTCTAGAGTTGGAACATGACCCGACATACGAGCCTCAAGCTGATCCGGATGATGTGGTATATATTGTAGTAGTGTCTATACAATAGAATACATGTGTATATATGTATGTACCTAACAATTGAATGGACAGGAGGTGTTATCTCAAGTTGTTGCCGAAATGGAGGCAGAAGAACAAGATGTTTAGAAGGACACGGTGCCTCAAACGACTGGGACATCCTCTGAGCCAAGAAGTAAAACAAAAAAGAGTGATCGGGCACGAGGAGACAGAGGAAGGAATAGATTTCCAGAAGTTGTTTATCAGATTATAGAGTTAAGTCCAAGCGGAGAGCCCTTAGCGCCTCTAGCGGCGCTACCCAAATTTAGGGCCGCAATTGGAATTTTAGTAAAAGAGGAATTTGATATCACTTGGAGTGATTGGAGTATGGTGCCACAAGTGAAAAGGACCATTTGCTGGAATCGCTTGTGCACTCGATTTATTTTTCCCGATGGTACAAATGATTTGGCCAAGGGTTATGTCATGAAGCAGTTGGCAATATCATTTCGGGGCTATAGGCACGATATGAACAAAAAGTGGTTGCAGAAGGGACGGGACCCGACGAAGCGGTACCATATCACAGAGGCTCAGTTGGCACGTTTTCGTTTGATGAGAGAATCAGACGATTCGATGGCTAAGAGCAAAGCCGCCTCTGAACTCGCGAAGAGGAACAAGTATCACCACCACCTTAGCACTGGTGGTTATAAGACCAAGATTCCTAAATGGAGGACAGAAGACGATGCAAAGAGGAGAGAGGGCCATTTGTCATTAACCAATATAGTGCGTGAAAGGAGTGCGAATTGGCTTCGTGCTCAGAAGGCAAACACTGAGAGCGATGAGATGTCATGTCTCGATGAGATTAGAGAAGTTGCCGACAAGGTTTTGGAAGCATCAAACCTGGAAAAGAAAGGTGCCTTCAAGTCACAGAGGGAGAGGGACATCCTTACCCATGCTCTAGGTAACCCCGAGCATCCAGGACGTGTATGGGGATTCTCCTCCAGAATTAGTTGGAAAGAAGGATTCGGTGATGTGTGGAAAGGCATGTATAAGAAAAGAGACCGATATAAGGAGGAAATGAAAGATTTTTTTGAGCAGCAGGCTGCAAAAAAGTTTAGGGATATGATGGAAGACTTCTTTACAAATCATGACCCTAAAGTGATGAAGCGGTTGGCAGGAGCAGTGTCTGCTCAATAAATGTCCTCACAAGCTCCTTCGCATATGCAGCCTGTACCAGCTCAACCCTTGGAGCGTCAGGAGATGGCCACACAATCTATGCCCTTTCCAAGCAGTATAGCGTCAACAACAAATAAGGACCATTATCCAGTTGATGATATTGATAGACCTTGGCCTTGCTCCTTGGTCATATCCTATGGCCTTAAGAATCAGCATACAAAGCAAGTGGCCACCGGCAATGCTATCCCAGGACGTACATTCCATACTGTTGACATGCAAGATGCATACTGTAGGGTGGAAGTGTTGACGGTCGAGGCCGGATATGAAGACGACTTCATAGATATCCCGACCTCTGAGGGTATAGAGAAGCTTGGACAATCAATCAACAACTTCATACAATGGCCGAGACGGTACGTAAGGTTGATTGATCCACCAGCGCCACCCTCTCCAAGCATAGTGCCTCAACCATCCCAAGAGGCCGAAACATATCAACAACCACCATCACCAATGCATGCTCCAGCATCCCCGTACATTTATGAGCCACCACCATCCTCCCCAATACATGAGATGGCATTTTTGCAGAATGAGCCCGAGGTGCCAGCCAAGGAGAACATGTCTGAGCAGCAGACTCTGCCATCCAAGGAGAATAAGCAAACTCCCCCACCACCTCCAAAGGAGAAGGAGGATGAGCAGACTCCCCCACCACCTCCAAAGCAGAAGGAAGATGACCAAACTCCCCCAGCAGCACCGGCCTCTAAGAAGGTGAAGAAATTTCCAATTCCAAAATTGATTTCTCCCTTTGAGCCAAAAAAGGGGAAAGCAGCAGGCACAGCTCTCTTTCTGAAAGGACTTGGAAAGCAGCGAACGGCATGGCTTATTGAGCTCGAACCGTCACAGAAAAAGGAAGGCACCGCCCAGTCAATAGAAGTCATGCCCCCATCAAAGGAAGCCCCAAGTGGCGATGTACATGTCAAACATCCATCAAGTCAACCATTGACCCTAAAGGATATCAAAAAGCCAACGATTGATGATTATGTCAATGTCCCTAGTGACTATGGGCCCGGAAGGCCTATGCTCCAATGGACGCTGCTTGATAAGATTCATTGGCCGATAAAAAGGTTTCATGACTGGTACATGAGAGTAGTGCATGCTTGCCTCCATGCAATCAGAGTTGATATACCAGCAGACGTGTTTGCTACTGGTAACGAAAAAAGCAAGGCATTTGTTACCTTTGAGGACATGCACTTGTTATTGAACTATAGGCGGCTTGACGTCCAACTCATAACAATCTGGTGTCTGTGTTGACAGTCCTTAATGCTCACATTTAACCATCAACTAATTAGGGAAAAGGATCCAAATGCAACTAACACCTAGACTTAGGGTTTTATCTGATAGAATTCCACGAGTTTTGGTGTTTGTCTATTTCTGCAGGGGGTTATCAGGAAATACGGAAGAAAGGCCCACACGTCGGGTTTACATAGGGATATTAACTTGACGCGCAATTATCTACCATCTAGAAGAGTCCAGAAGCCAGGGGAGCAAACGGGAGACGTGACAGGGCCGGGCACTGGGCGCCCGCCCTCCCCCCTGGACCAATCAGGGTGAAGCTCGGGGATCATGCTCCACCGACCTAATACTTCAAGGAAAACCACACGATCAATGTCGGTTTGATCCGACGGACCAGATTCATCTGAAAAGATTATATAAGTAAGGTCCCCTGGCCCCTGGAGATCATACCTCTTCTACAGAATCAAAGTTAGGGTTTCAATTCTTCATCCAAGTAGTGAGGATCCCTCTAGTTCTTCTAGTTCTACCTCTAGTTCATCTAGACCTAGTTCTAGTTCATCTAGTTCTAGTTCTAGTTCTAGTTCTAGTTAGTTCTAGTTGTAATCTAGAAAATTGGGAGAGAGAAGAGGAGAGCGGAGGAGGAGCCGGGTCTGTCGGATCTTCCTCAACATTGTACTTTTGCAGCAACTGGTTCGTTCTTCGTCATTCTCCAGGTTCTTCAATTCATAATTCCTGAGTTCTTTAATTACTTTTATTTACATTCAAGTTATTTATTAGATTCCTGCTTGCATCAAGTGCTCTAATCTTTGAAACATTAGAGTAGTAATTAATAGATTAGAAGTGGTGTTCAGTCTTGCAATTACCTAGAATTGCATCCAATCCTGCGGATTGTTGTGGTAGCCTTAGGGTAGTGACAGCCCTAACGGTCGACGTATTCCACCTCGTTCGGATCAGTGTTTGTAGGACCGTAGCCGGAGCTTCATAGCCCCCTTCTCATCTCTTTCTTTGGTTAGTGTTCTGATGTCCCGAAATAGATAATCTTGAAGTAATTCTTGAACCTTAGATCAACTAGAGAACTCTCAGAAAACTTCCTCTCTTCTCACCAAAAATAATTATATAGTTATCCTTGGGCGATCTTGAATCTTAATTAGTACACTCACATTCCCTATGGAAAATCGATACTCTAGAATACTCCTGGGTGAAGGCTACATCGGTATCCGTGCGCTTGCGGATTTTTTTCTGTTTGCGTTTAAAATACCCAACAAGCTTTCTGGCGCCGTTGCCGGGGAACGGTAGCTGTACTAGTTTCGAACCAAGTCGTCCGTGTATCCTTTTTCTTTTCCTTTTTTACCACACTCACCTTACCATTTTCACCATACCACATGGATTTCACTCTAAGCATTAATGAGCATGGAATTTATTTCATAGCCACTCCATTTACTCCATGGTCATATGCAACATCTTCACAATCCATTGGTCTCTCCAACATCACCACATTCGAGATCTCCAACCCCCTCATCCTTTCTATTTATAAAAACTTTAAAAGGGCTGTTGTCGATGCATATGTCTATATTAAATATTGCAGATCTCGTTGAGTTGATCTTGATATAGGTCAGCGTTGGAGGGGAAACCACTTCGCCGACATAAATTGATGGTTTCCCAAGGACAAGCTTAGTGTCCTAAAACAAGCACTGATCAGATCGTAACATGAGCTTTTAATTATTTGCAACATTACCTTGTGTATTGAGCATATAAGGATAATTGTAAAAAATTCCTTCGGGTATTCGTGTCACTAACCTTTCTATGATTGGAGCAAGAAGATCGGATGAATGACAAGCACAAGGTATGTACAACCAATCATCATACAACATTGAATTAAATTCATCCAAACTTGAATTTTGCAAAATTCAAGCTTGGGGGAGTACTTTATATAAAAACATCATTTGCCATGTTGCTATGTTGGTTGTCCCTACCTTTGAGACATGCTCAATTTGTTAAATAGTAATCACACTACTTCATCTCCACTTGAGTAGATCTCTATAAAAGCCATCACGCTACCTTTGTTTATCCTAGTAAGTGTTAGTTTGGAAGTACTGTACATACTTCTATTGGTTTTTAAATTAAGCATGGTGCTTAGGTTAAATAGCCTTCCTTAATCTAATTAGACATGGAGTCTAGTTTGGTTATTGAACTAAAAACTGCTCGTGTAGACATTGGTATATTTTGTTGGACTAACTCCTGTAGGAAAACTTTCAATATCGACCAGGGAAGTCCTAACATAAACTCACATTGGAGACAAAGAGAGACACACATGAAGTTTAACAATTTACACAAGGAAGGCATAGCTCACAACAGATGATCCATGGAGGGTGCCACAAACACAATGCACAACCGCTAAGAGAGGAAACCTTCCACAAGGTGATACTGTACCATCACTCTTCAAGTAAGGTAACATCTTAAAGTACTTGACTATCACTTCTATAAGCTTCTCCTTGGTTCTGGCGTTCACATGAATAAAAGATACAAACATGTATGATCTACAACTCTAGATTAACCAACCCAATCGATTCAACATGTTTAGTCCTTCCACCTTTGTGATTCCACACTCCTAATCATATTAGCTAAAATGTTGCACACTCAATCTTTGGAAAATATAAACAAAACATATATATATATATAGATTATCTTTCTAATCTGACAAATGTTAAATACTACACTCATGATTTTATTATCCATCAACTTTGTCTTGCTCAATATACTTGAGGTTAGAGAAGAACAAATACACTTTTGGTTCTATTGGTGTTTTCCACCAACAGGGCCCATGCACTTGATCTCTGCCTTGTCTCTATGAGTAGGTACACTTTGAGCAAAATATGAAGGACTATTACAACTCCCAGACTCCACCAAGTGAAGAACCTAGATATATGAGCACAAACACACTGGAGATACTGAAGACTCATGTAAACATTGCCCTGAGATGCTTGAGGATGTAACTACTGGAGTAACCCTGTTGTGGAAGTAATTACTGACCTTCTGCCGGTAAAGAGAGACAATCTAGGACGCCCCGTCATCCTGATCTCCATCGGCATGGTGGACTTCTAGAAGCACTCTGCGACTTTGGCTCCAGCGTCAACATTATACCCAGGGGAGGCCATTCCTGAACACCTCGGGAGCTGTCATCTACGCTAGTGCTGCCAAGATCAGTTTCTACATCAAGGGGAAGAAGGAGACGTTTTCCTTCAAGAAACAAGACTACACAAATCCTAGAGCAATCCCGACATGAACCAAGGAAGAGGACCAACAGGAGGAACAAGAACAATCAAATGTGTACCGAGTCAGCTAAGATGGTCACTACAGCTCAAGGAGGTCAAGATCGTCAACTCAAGTCACCTTTCTTGATCAAGAAGGACGACTCTGGTGTTCCAAGCATCGAGTGCACAATCAACGGATATTCTTTTCAGAAGACACTCTACGACACCGGATCTAACGTCAACATAATGGCCGCAGTCACTTATCAGCTCCTTCATGGAACCATGTCCCTACAACCAACTTACATTCAGCTCCAGATGATTTTAAGGTTATTGACATGGGAGAAGACAAGTATGATCCTCCATCATCCTTAGGAGACCGTTCCTCAGCACCGTTAAAGCAATCATCTACATTGGAACCCGAGAAGTCCACATGCACTTCACCTCTGAGAAGGTACGCCACTATTTTACTGACCCTAACTATAGAGTTGAAGACTCTAAGCAGGTCGGGACAAGAAGGAGACGGCGCAACCGCAACCAGAGAAGGCAAAATCATCAAGGATGGATGGGTAGATTATGATGGAGAAGTTGTAAGGTCTGAAGACATATAACTTGAACAGAACTATCCTGAGGAGACCGTAGCACCGAGTCAGGTGTGGAGAAAGAAGATAGTTATACATGAAGAGCAGGCTCCACCGGAACCACCGACTACGCCATCCAGCGAATCCCAGGACGACTGAGAAAATGGAGAGTCCCGTTCGGAGGACTTAAAAACACCGAACGCCTTGCCAAGAGGTAAACTTGGTAGTTATCTTTTTCCTTTCAACTATTTAAAATAGTTTGCTTAGTTAATCAGGTTCATATCATCTTGAAAAGAAAATAAAAATGTTAAAAATAGTAAGCCCCATGTGAGTATGCTCATGGCATAAAACCCATAAGTACATCCATTGTGGTGGCGTAAAAATGATATAAATACATTCCTATCCTATAAAAAATAAAATTATAAAAATAAATTTATGATCCTACTAAAGAGAGTAATATTTATTGAAGAGGCTCAACATGATAAAGGCTAGATATTTATGCTAACACTTAACTAGTTCCACAAAGCTTTGTTGTCTATTTGAGCTCCACAGAATTCAAGGATCAAAGAAGACTAGCAGACGGAGGACATCCTAATCGCTGCCAGGGTGCTGCTGACATTCAAATACACCTCCACCACTTGCTAGCTACATTAGAAGAAACTACATCAAAATCCAGCTTGGGGGAGAGCACCCCCATTTATCCAGCAAAGTGTTTTACTCACGTTTATACTTTACTCAAATAATGAAAAGATGCATAATCATAAAAATCCAAATAAAGATTTTGTGCTTATATATATCTTTGCTTAGTTTGCTAAATAAATAAATAAACAAAGTTTGCTATGAACCCTCATGATAAGCTCTCACATGGAAATGATGAATAGTTGCTCTGCCATGACTAGTTCTCAAAATTGAAAACTCTCTCAAGTTTAGGCATGACTGGTATTAATTAAGATTTGCTCTAAACCTGAAATTGTGGGAAGAGTACTTGATCTAAAGTCTAAGTCGTTAATGGATATGATATGAGAAGGTTGAGCGGCTATTTATCTATTCCTAGAGATGCTAGAATTCTGGAGAATTTTATCTTTGAAAATCTTTAAAATGTTGCATGATGAGTTCCTGTATGATGAGAGTTTAAATTCCTACCACAGCCATATATACATGCTTGTTAGACTATGAACCACACATTTACTTTTTACTGCTTATGAGCATTGAGTGTGGTCAAGCTGTGTAGACCCTTAGGAGCTTGTCATGTGGTTAAATCAAGATTCACTTGCACGTTCACTCACACATGCTACTTCTACTCCAGAAGTACCATCCACATATATCCATCCATTTCCATGTACAGAACCACCCAAAAATATTCTACTCCTAATCCGGGAGAGAATAGCCAAAAACATTCTCCTATTTCTGTTTTTCCCTATGAAAAAAATACTCAAGTTATCTTGGTTACTACCACTTGCTATATTATTTTAGGAGATGAGTGCTCTAAAAAAAGAAAGAAAGAAAAAAAAGAAAGAATGCGAGGAAATAAAAAGGGGCAACTGCCCGGAACCTCGAAAGAAAGAAAAAGTGAGACGAGAGGTAAAAATGGACAAGTGTCCGACAGTAGAATTAGGGGTACAAGATACCCACGTGAGAGAAAAAGAAAATATAGAGCATCTCATTCTCCTCAAAAAGTTTCAAAAGAGCAAGAAAGGTATGTACCGCCTCAAAAGAGCAAAAGTAGGATTATACTTTCACCATTGTTATTACCATCATCACCATACATCATTCATTCGCCACACATGCACATCTTGATTTGACTTATTGACTTGTTCTTCTGGATCCATGGTTTGACTATGCAATAAATGTCTTGTAAGTATGTATTAGCTGTCTCCCACCTATGAGCTCTAGATATCAAAACCTTATTAGAGTAGGGTGAGAGAGAAGGCAATGTCACTATGGCTCATACCAAAAATACCACATACTTTGAGAGAAGGCATACACCTTTACTGCCTTGGTAAGGATCCAGAAATACCACAAAAGAGAGACTAGAGAGTGTCATACAAGGAATCTCTGAGTTTTATTTGAAAATCTGCAAAAACTCCAGAGCTATAGTTAATCGAAGAACAAGAGACATGGTGCTTGACTAGACCGTTCTATCTTTTAACTGCTCAAGATATAAGTGACAGTTGCAAGCCCCATAGTGAAAGGTAAAATGAGTAAGTTTTAAATCTTAACAGTTTACCCTAACATAGAGATGAGATCCTGTTTGAACGCATGTGTATCTTTAAGGCATGAAACCACTGCAGAAACTCTTGAGTTCATCTTTGCCCAGGGAGGAGCAAAGGTTAAGCTTGGGGGAGCTTGTTGACGGTCCTTAATGCTCACATTTAACCATCAACTAATCAGGGAAAAGGATCCAAATGCAACTAACACCTAGACTTAGGGTTTTATCTAACAGAATTCCACGAGTTTTGGTGTTTGTCTATTTCTGCAGGGGGTTATCAGGAAATACGGAAGAAAGGCCCACACGTCAGGTTTACATAGGGATATTAACTTGACGCGCAATTATCTACCATCTAGAAGAGTCCAGAAGCCATGGGAGCAAACGGGAGATGTGACGGACAGTTCCCTCTACTTTCATGATGAGTGTCCAACAACATTTTTTGTATTTCTGAAATGATATGTAGTTTTGGATGTGAATTGCACATTATAAGGTCATTTTCTGGTGCAGACTCCATAAATGGTTTACCTGAAAACTATCGTATGAGTATTCTGTTGCCATATGCTAGAAATTCGGCTCTAGAAGGTATGCTCCCTGATTGATTTTCCTGCTAGCAATTTATATGAATAGTTACACATAGTTCTCTTTCTGGTGAACTGAACCGAGCACAATTTTTTTTATGTGTAATTTCCAGGGAGACCAAAAATGATATATTCCATGCCATGGGAGCCGTGTGTGCAGCGGTGCTGTTCATAGTTATTATTGAGACCACTTTTGTTCAGCCTGTGATCCGCATCGAAAGATTTGTATTATATGAAGAGCGAGCTGCTGGAATGTACTCAACATTTCCTTTTGCATTTTCTCCGGTAATTCATGTTAGAGTGTTCACTACTACAGAATGAGGCATTGTTCGATGCCCAAAATGGCCAAAAACCTCGGTCTTTTTGCGGCCCGGGGTTAAAGACCCCTTTAGCACCGGTTCGTAACACGAACCGGTTCTAAAGGGTCCTGCCCAACGGCTACGGACAGGTGTTGTCGGGGCAGGGACCCTTTACCACAGGTTCGTGTTACAAACCGGTGCTAAAGGGTCCCCTTTAGCACCGGCCAGCGCCACGGGCCGAGGCAAACCCTTTAGCACCGGTTTGTGTTACAAACCGGTGCTAAAGGGTCACTCTTTAGCACCGGTTTTTGCCCTGAACCGGTGCTAATGGTCCGGTTTATAGGTCAGATCCTCTCTGCCCATTTGAAACCGAGAGCACCATTCACCATTGTTGTTCTTGGAGCTTCTTCTTCCTTGTTCTTCATTTGTTCTTCATCTCCGACGCCCATCGTTAATCTTCTTTGACTCCGTCATCGTTTCTTCATGTTTGGAGGTGACTAACTTTTGTCTTTCTTGTCTTTTTCATGTTGTTTTTGGCTTGTGATGTTCCCAATATTTTTAGCTCAAATCCACTTTGTTATTTTGAATCATTCAAATGAATTAGTATCCATATATATATATATCATATTTTATGGTTGACCTAGTATTAATGTAGTTTGCAAGAATGAATTATAGTATCTTTTTATGATCTTAGAAAGTAGGATAGTTCAAATTAATTGGTTTGTTAATATCACTTGATTTATTTTTATTACTACATATTGTCCATTGTATCATACATGTATAGTAGTAAATGTGGAATTTATAATTGTTTAAAAAATGAGTATGGATAGTAGATGGCAACCGTGACCAGATCTTCGTTCTCTCAACGGGTTCAAAAGCGATACCGGCCGGAACTCCCTCTCATTACTTGTGGCAAGTGTGGGCAGAAGATTGTGATGGAGTACAAAGTGTCGAAAGAGGGTGTAAACAAGGGTCATATATTCTACAAGTGTCTGGATCGTAATGTGACTTATTTCTAGACATTTGCTTATATATGTGCATATTTTTTTAAATGATATTAATTAAACTTTTGATTCTCTCTTTTGATTTCAGTGGGACGGTACCGGCGGATGTACAGGTTGGTACTGGGAGGAAGAATACATTGAACACATTAAGAAATCTTTTGCATAGGTGGTTGAGGCTGAAGGTGGTGAGGCACTGAGCCGACGAAAGGAGTTCAATGATGTTGATCAAGCGAATGATCTATCTATTATAGTTGGGATCGGATGCGAACTAATTATGTTGCTTAAGTGCATTTTAGTTTTGGTTTTTTTAGTGCTAGTTGCGATTGTATTTGTTGTAGCCAAGCTTTCCTGAATTAATCAACTATGTATCTTAGACGTGTTGTGCAATAAGATGGGAAACTATATGTGTGCATGGTTTTCATAATATATATGTTATATTTAATGCAGATGGTAACACGTAATTGGATGTATAATGCCGATCGGCGCTCCGAAGAGTTCATTAATGGCGTGCACTATTTCTTAAGTGTGGCCGAGACAAATAAGAGGGACAGTTTCATGTGCCGTCCATGTGCCGTGTGCAAGAATTTGACGGAATATTCTAACTCAAGAACTCTTCATTCGCACTTATTAAAGTCTGGTTTCGTACCAAACTATATTTGTTGCACCAAACATGGAGAAAGCGGGATTATAATGGATGAAGGTGAAGAAGAAGAAGAAGAATTAGACCATGCCAATATTATTGCTCAGTACGGTGGCTTCAATGATGTTGCAATTGAGGGAGATAATGAAGAAGAGGTAGCGGTAGAAGATGATCGGGGAGATGATGCTTTTGGTGATACCATCCGTGATGCACAAAGAGAATGTGAAAGTGATAAAGAGAAAGCCAAGTTCGAGCGCATGCTAGAGGACCACAGGAAATCGCTATATCCCACCGCTGAAGACGGGCAAAAAAAGCTGGGTACCACACTGGAATTGCTGCAATGGAAGGCAAAGAATGGTACATCTGATAAGGCATTTGGGCAGTTATTGAAGATCATAAAAAAGATGCTTCCGAAAGGCAACGAATTGCCCACCACTACGTATGAAGCAAAACAGGTTGTCTGCCCTTTAGGATTAGAAATCCAGAAGATACACACATGTCCTAATGACTATATCCTCTACCGTGGGTAGGAATACGAGAATTTGGATGCATGTCCAGTATGTAAGGCATCACGGCATAAGATTATACGAGATGATCCTCGCAATGTTGAGGGTGAAGAACATCATAGGAAGAAAATTGGTGCCAAGGTTATGTGGTATGCTCCTATAATACCACGATTAAAACGTCTGTTCAGAAATAAGGACAATGCAAAGTTGTTGCGGTGGCATAAAGAAGACCGTAAGATAGACATTATGCTGAGACACCCTGCCGATGGATCCAGTGGAGAGCGATAGATAGAGAATTCCTAGATTTTGCAGACGATGCTAGAAACTTGCGGTTCGCCTTAAGTACAGATGGTATGAATCCTTTCGGTGAGCAGAGCAGTAGTCACAACCTTCCTCCATGGCTATGCATGAAGCAGAAGTTTATTATGATGTCGGTGCTTATCCAAGGACCTAAGCAACTTGGCAATGACATAGATGTCTACCTAAGGCCATTAGTTGAGGAACTTCAACTTTTATGGAGCAAAACAGGAGTTCGTGTGTGGGATGAGTACAAACAAGAGCACTTTGACCTGCGAGCATTGCTGTTTGTAACAATCAGTGATTGGCCAGCTCTGAGTGATCTTTCAGGCCAGTCAAACAAGGGATATAATGCATGCACACATTGTTATGAAGACCTTGACTGTGTATTTTTGAAAAAATGTCGAAAGGTCGTGTACCTTGGCCACCGTCGGTTTCTTCCTGTGTACCATCCAGTACGAAAGAAAGGCAAGCATTTTAAAGGCAAAGGCAGACCACCGGACCAAACCTCTCAATCGAACAGGGATGATGTACTCGAAATGGTCAAGGATATAAAAGTGGTATTTGGAAAGGGACGAGGCAGCGAACCTATTCACAAGGATGCTAAGGGACACGTACCCATGTGGAAGAAGAAATCCATATTTTGGGAGCTACCTTACTGGAATGTCCTAGAGGTCCGCAACGCGATCGACGTGATGCATCTAACAAAGAATCTTTGTGTGAACTTGCTCAGATTCATGGGTGTCTTCGGGAAGTCTAAGGATTCACTTGAAGCACGACAAGACTTGCAGCGCATGAAAGAACGAGACAACCTACATCCAGAAAAGACAAATGATGGACGTTATTACTTAAGCCCTGCTAGCTACACTCTGAGCAAAGAAGAGAAGGAAAGCATGTTTGAATGTCTTAGCAGCATCAAGGTCCCATCTGGATTCCCCTCCAATATCAAGGGAATAATTAATGTGCCAGAGAAGAAATTCCTGAACTTGAAGTCCCATGACTGTCACGTTCTAATGACGCAATTGCTGCCGGTGGTTTTAAGAGGAATTTTACCTCCACACGTACGTCTAGCCACCGTAAAGCTATGTGCATTCCTCAATGCAATTTCTCAGAAGGCAATCAATCCAGAGCAACTAGCTACTCTACAGAATGATGTCGTTCAATGTCTCATTAGCTTTGAGTTGGTGTTCCCTCCATCCTTCTTCGATATCATGACACACCTCCTAGTTCATCTGATCAAAGAGATTCGTATTCTCGGTCTTGTGTTCCTACACAACATGTTCCACTTCAAGAGATTCATGGGTGTCCTAAAGAAATATGTCCATAGTCATTCTCGGCTAGAAGGAAGCATTGCCAAGGGCTACGGAACAGAGGAGGTCATAGAGTTCTGTGTTGACTTTATTCCAGACCTTGACCCAATTGACATTCCTGAATCTCGACACGAGGGTAGACTCAGCGGAAAGGGAACACTTGGGAAGAAAATATATATTGGAATGGGAGACGATTACTTCAATAAAGCACACTACACAGTTCTCCAGAACTCCTCATTGGTGGAACCATATGTTGAGGTACACAAAGATTTCCTACGGTCCCAGTGGCCCGGGAAGAATGAAGCTTGGATAATACGTCAGCACATGGAAACTTTTGGCGATGAAAACATTGATGAGCAGCTTTATTTGTTGGCCAGGCAACCATCATGGCATGTCCTCACGTACAAAGGGTACGAGATAAATGGTAACACATTATACATAGTTGGCCAAGATAAAAGGAGCACCAACCAAAATAGTGGTGTACGCGTGGATGCCACGGATCCAAATGGGAACAGACAAACATATTATGGATGCATAGAAGACATATGGGAACTAGTCTATGCAGCTAATTTTAAAGTTCCTTTGTTTCGGTGCCAATGGGTGAAGATGACCGGAGGTGGGGTAACAGTCGACAAGGAGTATGGGATGACAACCGTGGACCTTAACAATAGTGGGTTCAAAGATGAACCATTCGTCCTTGCTGCAGACGTGAGTCAGGTGTTCTATGTCAAAGATATGTCTACGAAACCAAAGAGAGGAAAAAATGATGACCACTCAATCATCAATGAGCCAAAGCGCCACATTGTCCTTTCTGGGAAAAGAAACATTGTCGGAATTGAGGACAAGTCATACATGTCAGGTGATTACGAAAGGGATGATCGAATTCCGCCCTTCATAGTCAACAAAGACCCAAGCATTCTGTTAAACATTGAGGATACTCCATGGTTACGGCAGGATCATAACCAGGGGTCATACGTCAAGAAGAAGTCCACTGTTGTGTCGGCTTAACATAAAGTCATGTATGCATTGTAACAAACTTTGTATGAAACTATATTTGAGAATTGTGAATTTTGATGAGTGTAACAAACTAGGGTTCGGTCAAAGGGTGTTTTTGTAAAAGCCAATGCTTTGACATTGGTCAAACTTGATTAAATGGCCCATTTGATGACTTCAAATGAAATAATTTTGAATATAAAGTTGTTAGAGATCATCAAGATCTACATTTTATATATTGTCCATTTTTCCATTTGGATATTTTTGAGCCAATCCTAAGCACATTTCTTTAAAATCCAAGACAAGTTTTGGTCAAACTTGGTCAAATGACAAACTAAATTACTTAAAATGAAAAGCTTTTGAATACCAAGTTGTTAGATATCATCAAGATCTAAACTTTTTATATAGAGAACTTTTCCATTTGAGAAAGTTTAAGTTAACAATACCCACCAAATCTTGAATCTCACACAAACTATATGAAACTATATGTGTCAATTGTGGATTTTCAACTACATCTTCCCAAACCTTTCTCAAATGCAAAAATGGTCTATATACGAAATGTATATTTTGATGAGTGGAACAATATTGGTAATCATGACTTTTCCATTCGAGACCATCTAGGGTTCCGAAACCGCTGCGTGGCTATGAATTCTCTGAAAATTCAAAATTCAGTGGTTCAAACTTTTCCAAATGGAAAGTTGACCATTAGACAAAATGTAGAACTTGATGAGTGTAACAAACTTTGTATTAATGACTTTTCCATTTGGGACCATCTAGGGTTCGGTCAAAGGGTTGTTTTGTAAAAACCAATACTTTGACTTTGGTCAAACTTGATCAAATGGCCCATTTGATGACTTCAAATGAAATAATTTTGAATATAAAGTTGTTAGAGATCATCAAGATCTACATTTTATATATTGTCCATTTTTCGATTTGGATATTTTTGAGCCAATCCTAAGCACATTTCTTTAAAATCCAATACGAGTTTTGGTCAGACTTTGTCAAATGACAAAGTAAATTACTTAAAATGAAAAACTTTTGAATACCAAGTTGTTAGATATTATCAAGACCCAAACTTTTTATATACACAACTTTTTATATATTTTTATATGATAAATAGATTTTTTATTTGATGAAAACTATACCCTACTAGCATTCCGAGTTATAAATAACAAAAATAAAAAGTTTAACGTCAATATGATGTGAAAATAGATTTCCAGTTGATTGGATATAGTTTTTGTAAATTTATTGGAATAATATATTTTTGCATTAACAAAATACTAAACATTTCTTACAAAATTATTGCAAATTATAAAAATACAGCAAGATATTTAAGGTTAAAAATGTTCATGTGTACATTAAAAAAAATTATAATATATGTCACTGTTTAAAAAATATTATATAAAATATTTAATTTACTATAAAATTTATAATATAAACTGTATATATAAACACATTAAAAACCCTAAACTAAAAAACAGGGCCTTTAGAACCGGCCCATAGGGGGAACCGGTGCTAAAGGGCCTTGAAAATTTCAGGAGCCCGCCCTAGCGCGCGCAGGACCCTTTAGCACCGGCTCGTAACACGAACCGGTTCTAAAGGGTCACCCTTTAACACCGGCTCGTGTTACCAGCCGGTGTTAAAGACCCTTTAGCACCGGTTCAGCCACGGACCGGTGCTAAAGGGTCCGCTCCTATATATGTTCGCAGGAGCCCTGGATCGGGCAGTTCATCTTCGTCTTCGTCGAGCAGCCCTCGTCTCCAGCGCCACCGGCCGTTCATCTACCCGTGACCTCGTCTCCAGCGCCGCCGTGCCGCCGCCGCCGCGACGACCATCTCCACCAGCGCCGCTGCTGACCACACCACCGATCTGGCCATCTCTCTACGTACTCCGGCCATCTCTCTACGTACTCCGGCCATCTCTCTATACGTACTAGACCACACTGAATTGTTATGAATTATAATATATTAAGTATACTACAAAAATGAATGAATGTTATATATATATATAATAAATGTATATTATGAATTGTAGTGTTTTAAATTGTATATATATTTAAGTATATATATATATATAAAATAATGCATGCTAGTATATTATGAATTGTAGTGTTTTGAATTGTTATGAATTGTATATATATTTAAGTATATATGTACACTAAAAAATAATGCATGGTAGTATATTACTCGATCTCTAGTATTACTTTTTAGTATATTATACTAGTATATTATGAATTGTAGTGTTTTGTATATATTATTCTAGTATATTTGAATTGTAGTATATTATTCTAGTATATATATATTATTCTAGTATTACTTTTTAGTGTATTATTCTAGTTTATTACTTGGCTTAATATATTCTAGTAGTGTTTACCCACCAAATTTATTCTAGTAGTGTTTTGTATATATTATTGTTTTGTACTATATTATTCTAGTATTGTTTTTTAGTTTATTATTCTAGTGTATTACTTGGCTTAAAAGATGTACTATTTTTAGAGCACTCTAACACTTTCATTTGTATTAGTACTAGTAGTAGTATATAAGTCTCTAATATATATTCTAGTAGTGTTTACCCACCAAATTTATTCTAGTAGGGTTCTGTAGTATATTATTCTAGTGTATTTCTTATCTTATATATAATATATATATGTGTGGTTGCAGACATAGAAATGGCTGACCGTCCTCATGATGATCCTAATTATATGGAATATGCCATTCAAAATATGATCGACGACGGTAGTCAGTACTTTATTGATTACAACGAGATCATGCAAGGCAATCCGACTGAGCAACAAGAGGGCATAGCGCTTGAGCAACAACTTGTCGTACAACAAGAAGAAAATACTGGCGAGGTATGTAAATGTAAACATATATAATTAATGCATCTCTTACATTAGGTTTTAGACTTACTTGGTTATTAATTTAGTATTTTTGTTTCTATATCTATGTGTAGCCTTCTGGATCGACCTCTACGGGGAGAAGCGTACTCCACGAGGGCCAAAGAAGCCGTTGGAGGGCCGCTATGTAATCTCTGAGTTTGAGATAGCTACAGGCAGACCACTTGGTGAGCATGCAAATAAATATGTTAGTCACTCTGGATATCTTGTTAGAGATCAAATACCGATTAGTGCTCGTGAATGGAGAGAGAAGCAAGGTGCTCCTGAGATCAGTTTTGTCTCTGATCGTGACAAGGAGTTAGTTTGGAAAGCCGTCCCAGACATTTTCACCTTCGACACCAACGACGAAGAGTTGAAGGTGCGAATTTATGACTGGACTATGAAGAAGATGGTAGTTGTTGATATTTGGTAACGCAATAAGGAAATGATCCGCAAACGCACGGATATCGGTGAGCATTTCACCCGGGAGGTTATCCATAGTTATCGTATTTATATTTTTACCACTGGGAGAAAGGGTGCATCTGACTAACCAAATCTATTGCTACTATCCCTTTGGGCTACAAAGAATGTCTCTCGATGTGAGTGATGTATAGAGAAGACTGCAACCTTAGTCTCGTTCTAACCTTGGTAAGGATGATCTACTGTTCTATTGGGGAGGCTCACGGAATCTAGACAACACAAAGGATGTTCGACCCGCACCTATAAGCCTACCCGTCCTGCTAACAAGATTTGATCTGCAAAGGTAACTCGGAATTGTCACGTTCCTCGCTACTACCACGGTCCAGCTAGTCAGGGGATATCTATGAGTACCCTAGCCTAAACACCACGTTTACGCTAACAAGTGATTACTCTAATACTCAACCGGAAGAGGATTAAAGTAAACTCATAAACCAAAGAACAATAAAACAAGAACTTACTAGTATTAGAAGTTGAATTACTGAAGAATCTTAGAAGCAAGCCTCGGGTTAGGAGACTTGATCCCGTAGGTACAACTCGGACTAGACACCGACAGGCCGGCCTTCCTCCGATCCACACCTCCACTCTATCTCTCTCAATCTAGTAGAAACTAGAAGATCTATTTCTACTTTACATTGGTTGCTAAGCCTAAAAAGAAATATTATTTAGAGAAGAGGTTTTCCTTCGAGGGCACCCATCAATCTCTATGATAATTTCTTGTCTCCTCCAGGGGCCAGAGGGGGTCTCCTTATATAGTCCTCCCCTTCTATGCGTTTTTGGGTCGATAGGCGAGGTGGTACTATGTTATTCTGGATCCAATAGGTCGGTGGAACGTCGTGTGCGAAGAGAGTCCGGAACGGGGTCCAGAGGTGGGCGGGCGCCCAGGTCCTTAGGGCGGGCGCCCTGGGCCTGGCCCCTTTCGGGCTCCGCTTCCTTCCCGTGGCTTCTGGAGTCTTCTAGATGGTAGAAAATTGCGCGGTGGGTTGATATCTCTATGTAATCCCGACATGTGGGCCTTTCTTCCTTATTTCCTGATAACCCCCTGCAGAAATAGACAAACACCAAAACTCGTGGAATTCTGTCAGATAAAACCCTAAGTCTAGATGTTGATTTCATTTGGATCCTTTTCTTTGTTTATTTGATAATTAAATTTGATACTTAAGGACCGTCAACAAACTCCCCCAAGCTTACCTCTTGCTCGTCCCTGAGCAAGGATGAACTCAAGAGTTTCTGCAGTGGTTTTATTTCTTAGAAGTACACACGCATTTATGCAAGATCTCATCTCTGAGTTAGAATAAACTGTTAAGACTTAAAACTTACTTACTTTACCTACACCATAGGACTTGTAACCGTCACTTCTGTCTTGAGTGGTTAAAAGATAGAACAGTCTAGCCAAGTGCCATGTCTCTTATTCTTGATCAGCTATAGCTCTGGGGTTTTTGCAGATTTTCAAATAAAACTCAGAAATTCCTTGTATGATTCTCTCAGGTCTCTCTTTTGTGGTATTTTTGGATCCTTACCAAGGCAGTGATGGTATATGCCTTCTCTCAAGATATGTAGTATTTGTGGTATGAAGCATAGTGACATTGTCTTCTCTCTCACCCTACTCTAATAAGGCTTTAATATCTGGAGCTCATAGGTGGGAGATAAAGTATACATACTTACAAGACATTTATTGCATAGTCAAACCATGGATCCAAAGAAACAAATCAATAAGCCAAATCAAGATGTGCATGTGTGGCGAATGAATGGTGTATGGTGATGATGGTGATAACAATGGTGAAAGTCTAATTCTACTTTTGCTCTTTTGAGGGGATACATACCTTTCTTGCACTTTGAAGCTTTTTGAGGATAATGAGATGCTCTATATTTTCTTTTTTTTCCTCTCAGGTGGGTATCTTGTACCCCTAATTCTACTGTCGGACACTTGTCCATTTTTACCTTTCGTCTCACTTTTTTTCTTTTTCTTCGAGGTTCCGGGCACTTGCCCCTTTTTATTTCCTCGTATTCATTTTTTTTTCTCTCTCTCTCTCTCTTTTTTTTAGAGCACTCATCTCCTGAAATAATGTAGCAAGTGGTAGTAACCAAAATAACTGAAGCATTTATTACACAGGGAATAACAAGGATAGGAAAATGTTTTTGGCTATTCTCTCCCGGATTAGGAGTAGAATACTTTTGGGTGGTTTTGGAGATGGAAATGAATGGATAGTACTTCCGGAGTAGAAGTAGCATGTATGAGTGAACGTGCAAGTGAATCTTGATTTAACCACATGACAAGCTCCTAAGGGTCTACACAGCTTGACCACACTCAATGCTCATAAGCAGTAAAAAGTAAATATGTGGCTCAAGGTCTAGCAAGCATGTATATATGGATGTGGTAGGAATTTAAACTCTCATCATAGAGGAACTCATCATGCAACATTTTAAAGATTTTCAAAGATAAAATTCTCCAGAATTCTAGCATCTCTAGGAACAGATAAACAGCAGCTCAACCTTCCCATATCGTATCCGTTAACAACTTGGACTTCAGATCAAGTTTTCATCCCACAAGTTATCGCTAGAGCAAGCCTTAAATTATAACAGTTATATCTAAACTTGAGAGAGAACTTCAAATTTGCAAATTAGGCAGAGCAACTATTCATCATATCCATGCTTAAGTTTTATTAGATACAGATTAGCATAGCCACTTTATTTATTTATTAAACACACTAAGCAAAATATATATAAGCATAAAATCTTTATTTGGTTTTTCATAGTTATGTGTATTTATATTCTAATATAGTATAAGTATAAAGATAGATAGATAGAAATACCTATCGAGATAAATGGGGGTGCTCTCCCCCAAGCTGAATTTTGACGTAATTTCTCTTGATGTAGCTAGCAGGTGGTAGAGGTGTTTTTGAAAGTCAGCAGCATTCTGACAGCGATTAGAATGTCCTCCGTCTGCTAGTCTTCTTGATTCTTAAATTCTGTGGAGCTCAAATAGACAACAAAGCTTGTGGAACTGATTAAGTGTTAGCATAAATATCTAGCCTTTATCATCTTGAGACTCCTTAATAATTATTACTCCCTGTTTTTTATATTTTCATTTTATAAAGCAGAAAAATATTTATTTTATTTTTATGCCACCACAGTGAATGTACTTATGGGTTTTATGCCACTCGTATACTCACATGGGGCTTACTGTTTTTCACATTTTTATTTTCTTTTATTTTTAAGATAGTATGAATATGATTAACTAAGTAAACTATTTAAAATAATTGAAAGGGAAAGGATAACTACCAAGTTTACCTCTTGGCAAGGCGTTCGGTATTTTTAAGTCCTCCGAACGGGACTCTCCGTTTTCTTAGTCGTCCTGGGATTTGCTGGGTGGCGTAGTCGGTGGTTCCGGCGGCGCCTCCTCTTCGTGTATAACTATCTTCTCTTTCCACACCTGACTCGGTGCTACGGTCTCCTCAGGACAGTTCTGTTCAAGTTGTATGTCTTCAGTCCTTATCACTTCTCCTTCGTAGTCTACCCATCCGTCCGATTTGCCTCCTCTGGTTGCGGTTTGTCTTCTTCTTGTCCTGACCTGCTTAGAATCTTCAACTATATAGTTAGAATCATTAAAGTAGTGGCGTACCTTCTCAGAGGGGAAGTGCATGTGGACTTCTCCGGTTCCAATATAGATAATGGCTTTGATAGTGCTGAGGAACGGTCTTCCAAGGATGGTGGATGGATCATACTCGTCTTCTCCCATGTCAATGACCTGAAAGTTGTTTGAAGCTGAATGTATCTTGGTTGTAGGGGCATGGTTCTATGCAGGAGCTGATAAGTGACTGCGGCCATTATGTTGTCGTCAGATCCGGTGTCGTAGAGTGTCTTCTAAAAAGAGTATCCATTGTTTGTGCATTCGATTCTTGGAACACCAGGGTCATCCTTCTTGATCAAGAAAGGTGACTTGAGTCGACGATCTTGACCTCCTTGAGCTGCAGTGACCATCTTAGCTGACTCGGTCCACATTTGCTTGTTCCTGTTCCTCCTGTTGGTCCTCTTCCTTGGTTTATGTCGGGATTGCTCTGAAGCTTGTGTAGTCTTGTTCTTGAAGGAAAGTCTCCTTCTTCCCCTTGATGTAGAGACTGATCTTGGCAGCATTAGCGTAGATGACAGCTCTGGTGTTTAGGAATGGCCTCCCTAAGATGATGGGTGCCCTCTCCTAAGTACCAATCTCTATCACCACGAAGTTTGCTGGAGCGTACAAGGTACCAACTCGGACACAGAGGTTCTTCAATATTTCCTTTGGGAAACTAAGTGTCTGATCTCCATTGTGTTTGTGCTCGTAGATCCCGGTTCTTTACTTGATGGAATCTGGTAGTTGTAAAACGCCTTCATGTTTCTCAAAATGTGTCCTGCTCATAGAGACAAGGCAGAGATCAAGTGCATGGGCTCTGTTGGTGGAAAACACCAACAGAACCAAAAGTGTATTTGTTCTTCTCTAACCTTAAGCATAGTGAGTAAGACAAAGTTGATGGATCATGAGTGTAGCATTTAAAACATGTGTTAGATCAGATGGCTCAACCTAATGGAAAGATAATCTATCTATTTTTATGTTTTGTTTATATCTTCCAAAGACTGAATGTGTAATACTTTAGCTTATATGATTAGGAGTGTGGGATCACGAAGGTAGTACTAAGAACAAAGATTAAAGGACTAAACATGTTGAATTAATTGGGTTGATTAATTTGGAGCTACAAATCATACATGTTTGTCTCTTTATTTTATGTGAACGCTAGAACCAAGGAGAAGCTTATAAAAGTGATAGTCAAGTACCTTAAAATGTTACCTTACTTGAAGAGTGACGGTACAGTATCACCTTGTGGAAGCTTTCCTTGCATCGTGTTTTTGGCACCCTCCATGGATCATCTCTTTATGATGAATGAGCTATGTCCTTCTTGTGCAAATTGTTAAACTTCATGTGTCTCCTTTATCTCCAATGAGTTTGTATCTCAGGACTTCCCAGGTTGATATTGAAAGTTTTCCTGCAGGGGTTAGTCCAACAAAATATCCCATATCTACTATAGCATACTATCGGCTCAAAAATCAACCTAGACACCATGTCTAATTTGATTTAGGAGGGCATTTTAACCTAAGCACCATGCTTAATTTAAAAATCCTTTGGAAGTAAGATCATCATTCCTAAACTAAGCACCATGCTTGATTTAAGAGATAAATGAAACTACTCCAAACCTAGACATATACTAAAGCAAATAAAGGTAGCATGAGAGCATTTATAGCGATCTACTCAAATGGAGGTGAAGTAGTGTAATTAGTACTTAACAAATTGAGCATGTCTCAAAGGTAAGGACAACCAACATAGCAACATGGCAAATGATATTTTTATGTAAAGTACTCCCCCAAGCTTGAATTTTGCAAAATTCAAGATTGGATGAATTTAATTCAATGTTCTATGATGATTGGTTGGACATACCTTGTGCTTGTTATTCATCCGATCTTCTTGCTCCAATCCTGGAAAGGTTAGTGACAAGAATACCCGAAGGAATATTTCTACAATTATCTCAATATGCTCAATACACAAGGCAATGTTGCAAATAATTAGAAGTTCATGTTACGATATGATAAGTGCTTGTTTAAGGACGCTAAGCTTATCCTTGGGAAACCATCAAGTTATGTTGGTGAAGTGGTTTCCCCTCCAACACCAACCTATATCAAGATCAACTCAACGAGATCTGCAATATTTATTATAGACATATGCATCGACAACCGCTCTTTTAAAGTTGTTATAAATAGAAAGGAAGAGAGGGTTGGAGATCGCAAATGTGGTAAGGATGGAGAGACCAATTGATTGGGGAGATGTTTTATATGAGCAAGGACTTCGTAAGGTATTTATGAAATAACTTCCATGCTCACTGTTGTTTCTCTCGTTCTCAAACTCCAAGGATGATTCTTCATGAATGCTTAAAATTCCTCTAGGATTGTCTCTCAAGTTTGTTTTATCTATCCATTCAATGGTGATAGCACATGGATTTTTAATGCCCTCTAGCCATTGATGTTGCTCTTCTTGATCCTCCTTCTTATGCATGGGATGTCTAGAGAGATTCATAGGATTATCGGGAGGTTTAAGAGAAAGAGCATAGTAGAATTTATTAAGCTCAAGGAAGGTGTGGATAGCCGAATTATGGGTTTGAAATGTTTGGAAATCAGCTATTGAAAATTCCTTTCCTCGTCTGGGAGATGATTCCTTCTCTATCTCTAAGATTTTTCTATGAAGACTAGTACAAGAAGGATGCCCACGAATGAAGACATACCTTCCTTTACTAATAGATAAAGAAAGAAGGACTCTACCAAAGGTTATATGATTAAGACCAATGTGAAAATATCGAGAAAAAACATGGTCTTGTAGGGCTAGGTCTAAACCAGAATTTATAGAAAGATTAAAAGATTCCCTAGGTGTAGCTAAAAGTGCATTATCTTCTTGATTAAAAGATAGGACCTCGGCTATAGAAAAGGGTTTGTTTTGACCTATTGGAATCAACTCCGGACACAGATCATAATTAGGGGCAGGATGTGTTGACTCCCATGGTCTATGGCTGGTCTCTGAAGGTGCGAAGAATTTAATAATAGGTATGGAATTTGAGTTATCCATAAAGATAAAAATAAAAAGATGAAAGAATAAAAGTATAAAAGTATAATACAAGATAATAGCAAGACTCAAAGTTATCTCAGCAAACCGTCTTTCTCCCCGGCAACGGCGCCAGAAATGCTTGTTGATATTTGGTAACGCAATAAGGAAATGAACCGCAAGCGCACGGATATCGGTGAGCATTTCACCCGAGAGGTTATCCAGAGTTATGGTATTTATATTTTTACCACTGGGAGAAAGGGTGCATCTGACTAACCAAATCTATTGCTACTATCCCTTTAGGCTACAAAGAATGTCTCTCGATGTGAGTGATGTATAGAGAAGACTGCAACCGTAGTCTCGTTCTAACCTTGGTAAGGATGATCTACTGTTCTATTAGGGAGGCTCACGGAATCTAGACAACACAAAGGATGTTCGACCCGCACCTATAACCCTACCCGTCCTGCTAACGAGATGTGATCTGCAAAGGTAACTCGGAATTGTCACGTTCCTCGCTACTACCACGGTCCAGCTAGTCAGGGGATATCTATGAGTACCCTAGCCTAAACACCACGTTTACGCTAACAAGTGATTACTCTAATACTCAACCGAAAGAGGATTAAAGTAAACTCATAAACCAAAGAACAATAAAACAAGAACTTACTAGTATTAGAAGTCGAATTACTGAAGAATCTTAGAAGCAAGCCTCGGGTTAGGAGACTTGATCCCGTAGGTACAACTCGGAGTAGACACCGACAGGCCGGCCTTCCTCCGATCCACACCTCCACTCTATCTCTCTCAATCTAGTAGAAACTAGAAGATCTATTTCTACTTTACATTGGTTGCTAAGCCTAAAAACAAATATTATTTAGAGAAGAGGTTTTCCTTCGAGGGCACCCCTCAATCTCTATGATAATTTCTTGTCTCCTCCAGGGGCCAGAGGGGGTCTCCTTATATAGTCCTCCCCTTCTATGCGTTTTTGGGTCGATAGGCGAGGTGGTACTATGTTATTCTGGATCCAATAGGTCGGTGGAACGTCGTGTGCGAAGAGAGTCCGGAACGGGGTTCAGAGGTGGGCGAGCGCCCAGGTCCTTAGGGCGGGCGCCCTGGGCCTGGCCCCTTTCAGGCTCCGCTTCCTTCCCGTGGCTTCTGGAGTCTTCTAGATGGTAGAAAATTGCGCGGTGGGTTGATATCTCTATGTAATCCCGACATGTGGGCCTTTCTTCCTTCTTTCCTGATAACCCCCTGCAGAAATAGACAAACACCAAAACTCGTGGAATTCTGTCAGATAAAACCCTAAGTCTAGATGTTGATTTCATTTGGATCCTTTTCTTTGTTTATTTGATAATTAAATTTGATACTTAAGGACCGTCAACAGTAGTATTGTTCCAGAATTGGAAGAAGTCTTTGTACAATAAATTTGTCAAGAAAAATGAGACTCTAAATTTCAACCTCAAGCAATATGTAAAGCTGAGGGCCTTCTAGGATGACTTCGTGCAGTACAAAACATCAGAAGAGGGCGAGGAACGAGCCATTAGAAACAAAGAGAATGCAAGTAAAAAGACATACCACCATCATATGAGATCGGGTGGTTATAAGAGTGTTGTTCCCAAGTGGGACCGAATGGAACAGGAGATGCTTGCTAGGGGGGTCACAACCGAGACAATAGCAAAGAATTGGACCGAGCGCTCCAAGCATTGGTTCTACGGTCATGGGGGAAGCGTGGACCCAGACACCGGGGTGCTAGTTTGGGGCCAAGAAATCTCTAGAGCAGCAGAGAGACTAGTCCGTGCACGAGAGGCGGTTTAGTCTGGTGAGTTCAGGCCCAACAGGGAGAATGATGAACTCACCTATGCGCTTGAAAATCCTGAGTACAGTGGGCGTACGAGAGGCTATGGGGCAGTTCCGTGGCTACAATCATTCCAAGCCGATCAAGATACCTACAGAAGCCGCCAGAGAAAGAAGGATGAGGAGGCAGAGCGGATCCGCCGCCTGGAAGCTTTTGTTCTGTAGTCAGAAGAGTGCGAGAAAGCTCGTGAAGAATGGATGCAGGCGGAGATTCAAAGGCAAGTGCAAGCAGCACTTAGTCAAATGATGAAAGGGCAAGGTACATCACAGCCTGAGGTCAACGTTAGCCCCCCAGGCCAGTTGAAAAGCAGCTGCGCATCCACGGAAGTACCAACTATTCAGGATGACACGAAGCTACATTTCCCCGTGGATGATGTCACAGAGGCTTTTACTACATGTGAGTTGCATGTACCAGATGGGAATGCAACAAAAAAGGTGGCTATCGCTATCGTTGTTGACGGTCCTTAATGCTCATATTTAACCATCATTTAATCATAGAAAAGGATCCAAATGCAACGAACACCTAGACTTAGGGTTTTATCTGACAGAATTCCACAAGTTTTGGTGTTTGTCTATTTCTGCAGGGGGTTATCAGGAAATATGGAAGAAAGGCCCACACGTCGGGTTTACATAGAGATATTAACGTGCCGCACATTTATCTACCATCTAGAAGAGTCCAGAAGCCACGGGAGCGAATGGGAGACGTAACGGAGCCGGGCACTGGGCGCCCGCCCTCCCTTACTGGGCGCCCGCCCTCCCCCCTGGACAAATCAGGGTGAAGTTCGGGGATCATGCTCCACCGACCTAATACTTCAAGGAAAACCACACGATCAATGTCGGTTTGATCCGACGGCCCAGATTCATCTGAAAAGACTATATAAGCAAGGCCCCCTGGCACCTGGAGATCATACCTCTTCTACAGAATCAAAGTTAGGGTTTCAATTCTTCATCCAAGTAGAGAGGATCCCTCTAGTTCTTCTAGTTCTAGTTCTAGTTCATCTAGTTCTAGTTCTAGTTCCTCTAGTTCTAGTTCTAGTTAGTTCTAGTTGTAATCTAGAAAATAGGGAGAGAGAAGAGGAGAGTGGAGGAGGAGCCAGATCTGTCGGATCTTCCTCAACATTGTACTTTTGCAGCAACTGGTTCCTTCTTCATCGTTCTCCAGGTTCTTCAATTCACAATTCCTGAGTTCTCTAATTACTTTTATTTACATTCAAGTTATTTATTGGATTCCCGCTTGCATCAAGTGCTCTAATCTTTGAAACATTAGAGTAGTAATTAATAGAATAGACGTGGTGTTTAGTCTTGCAATTACCTGGAATTGCACCCAATCCTACGGATTGTTGTGGTAGCCTTAGGGTAGTGACAGCCCTAACGGTCGACGTATTCCACCACGTTCGGATCGGTGTTTGTAGGACCGTAGTTAGACCTTCCTAGCCCCCTTCTCATCTCTTTCTGTGGTTAGTGCTCTGATGTCCCGATATAGATAATCTTGAAGTAATTCTTGATTCTTAGATCAACTAGAGAACTCTCAGGAAACTTCCTCTCTTCCTACCAAAAATAATTATATAGTTATCCTTGGGCGATCTTGGATCTTAATTAGTACACTCACGTTCCCTGTGGAAAATCGATACTCTGGAATACTCCCGGGTGAAAGCTACATCGGTATCCGTGCGCTTGCGGATTTTTTCTGTTTGCGTTTAAAATACCCAACAGTCGTCAACCCTATCGACCGAACGAGAACTCCAAGAATCCATAATCGACCAGTACCTGGTGGATATGCTAGCGTCTCGGTTGATAGGGTTGAGAAAGGTTGTGGCAATGTGCCTCTAGACATAGAAGGGGGAGACGGAGAGAAGACCTTAGGTGAAGCTGAGAAGACATTTATTTGTTGGCGCAAGCGCTTCATAATTATTCCTCAACATAGGTTTGTGTGTGATTTTACTTCTTATATTATTTATTATGTATTGAAATTAAAAAAAGTTTGCTCACAAAACTTGTAATTGTTTTCTTTGCAGGGACTCCTCCAACCTAAGTCCAGTTCTCTCCCCAGCGTATCATAGTGCTGCGGGCGGTGACAATACTGGATCTCCTCCAACACCTGCGGCGGCCACACCGACCCCGCCACCGCCTCCACCACGGTCTCCACCTCCTCCACCGAGGTCTCCAACTCCTCCACCGCGTTCTCCAACGCCGAAAAGATCAGCCCCACCACCTCCACCGCCTGCACCGCCCTCTCCAAAGAGTGCACGGTCGGTCCCCTCACCTCCAAAGCAAGGTAGTCAGAATCTGTCCACCCAAGAACGACCGAAGTCGTCGGTCCCACCTCCAAAGAAGGCTGCCTCAACAAACAGAGCTAAGACGCTAGAAAAATTACCTTACGAAAAGAGTGAAGAGGAGGTAATTGCTGCATCCAAAGCTGAGGTGAAACAATTTTTTGATAAATTGAAGGAGGATAGAAAAAATGGCTAAACCAGAAAAGTCGTACTTTTATGTAAAGCCATCGGAACTGAGGCAGAAGGTGGTGGACCAGCAAAAGAAGCAACACGAAGCTCAGAAAAAGCCAGCACTTTTCGACTATGAGCGGTCTTTGGTCAAGTCTTCATAGCCTACAAAGAGAGTAGGAAAGGGGGTCCCACAGCTCGAAGAAGTATCAAAACCGGTGCCCCCTTTGATTGTGCCAAATCAATACAGCTCAAATGAAGACTTGATGCCAAAGAAATCCTTAGCGTTGTCTGAGCTAGACTAGCTTGAGCGTTACTTTGGACAGAGCAGTTTAAATATGGAAGAAATTGCGGCCATTATTGGATGCCAAACAATTGAAAAAGCTGAGGTAGTTGATCAATGGAGGGCAAGATATGAACCGGGCAGAAGTCTATTCGACCCTCAGCGTTTACATGAGCTCGGCACACAAATGTTTGCAATAAACAAATGGTGCATTGAGGCGTCTAAAAGGGGTGAGAATTGGATTTCTGTTCATATTAGACAACATCACTACTTCCGTGGAGATGACCTCATATACGTGCAGTTCGAAGAATTACACCAATTATATCACCTCGACGCTCTCAACAAATCTCTTGTCAGCTGCTTTTGTCTGTATGTATATTTTTCTTTTTATTATACTTCTAACTTCTTTAATTATATTTATATAATCCTTACACACTTTGGATTTGTATGTATATATGCAGGCACCAAATGAGAGAGCTCAGAATCAGAAATGACAATAGTATTGGGTTCGTTGACCCTTATATTGTTCTCAAAGCTCCGCAGGCAGTGTGGACAGTAGCTCATGAGACAGAAGTCTGCACCAATCTTATAAGGTTCTTTGTGAACCAAAAAGAAAAATAAAAAATACTCTTCCCCTTCAACTTCGAGTGCGTTATATAGTTATTAAGTACATGCATATTTTATTTTACATTATAGGCCTGACTATATATATGTGTGTGTAAATAGCTTTCACTGGATACTTATGGTCATTGAAATTCCCATGAACCGGTTGATAATCATTGACTCAATGAGAAAACCACAAGAATATTATCAACAAATGGTAAACATTATTCAAAGGTACGTAATGTCGATCTCAGCTACAAAAATATCATAATATGACTCTGTAATTATTAGTTCACGATCCACAATGGCCGTGTATAGGGTTTGGGAAAGATTCATTGACCGTGAATGTCACGGAACCGTCCAAATTATAAGAGCACAAGTACAAAAACAATCACCGAAGCGATCAATTTATCATACTTGAGCCCATATAACTCCGGTAGTCCAACAAAATCACGAGGGATTTCAAACCAACCAACATACAAGCCAAGATCGTAGTGATTCAACATAACAAGTCACACGTTACATACATTTTGCAAGTAGTTCAAATACATCGGAGTTCGATAAGGTTATTACAACTCAGGTTTACAAATAGCGGAAGCAAAGTAATTTGAAACCAATATCACTTTTATTTCAAATACATGCCAGTACCATGGTCCATTCCAACAAAAGCATCATAGATGAGGTAAGTAGAAAGGATCATGCCCATGATCTTACTCCTTCCATATAGCAGGAGTCATCCAAATCTTGCAGTAGCTATGATACATCACAACCTGCAACAAGTGGGAATAAACCCTGAGTATGAGAATGTACTCAGCTAGACTTACCCGTCATAAACCAGAAATAAATGACACCAAGGAGTATGCAAGGCTGATATATAAGTGGAGCTTGTTGGAACATTTTGCATAAAAAGCTTAAGTATAAATAGTTAAACCTTTCTTATTTAGCATCCATTTAATTCTCATTAACCTATTAACTAGATTAGCACCTGTACTAAGCAATCACTTGATTAATATCAATCAATAATAACCATATCAGGTTTATTAAGGCCGTGATCATCATCATCATAGAACCATTAAGTTATTAGTGAATGCTACGTTTGCCGCTGCTCTGTCAAGTTCTCACTATCCGGGAGAGACGGCGATTCGAATCGATTCCTATCCAGCTGGAGGGGTATTCCTAGCACTCACCCAAGCATCCCCCGTCGGAGAGCCAACAGGTCACCTTTGGTACGACTCAGGAATCGCGGTTCCGATCAGCGCCGCACTCCCAGGGCTACCACTCTGCCAGGGAGGTCAGGAATTTTAACTCACCTGCCTTTGGACTTACGCCAATGGTCCCCCGCACACCGCACTTCCTCCGGTAGTGCGCACTTTATACTTGCCGGTCTTCCGGCCTGAGTCATATTACTCGGCTTCGCGGTCGGAACGAGTTATCCGGCCAACTAAGTGTTAGGCATGCGTTCAACATGACAAGAGGACGTACAACGATCGGTCCTTAATTGACACAGACGGGGATAGATCCACACCCAAGACCTCCATGCCTTGTTGTTTCACTATCATCATCCCGCCCGGTGTCCTTTCATATTATTAACACATGGTTCTTTTCCACGATAGCAAATATAGCCAACCGTAATCTGGAATCCACCTATATCCTGCAGGTGACAGGAAATCACCTGGCTTCTACCGAGCTAAGCATGGCTAAGCAGAGACGTGATCCTAACTAATTAGGATTCAGGTTATATATATACTGGACAAGGAAGGGTATATATATGCAGCAAGGGTTTCATCCAACTCCTATACTTAATGCAACAATACATATATAACAAATATATACTCATTCACTTTCAAAAAGTAGGAGGCTTATAATGCTCCGGGGCTTGCCTGGAATGTGACACCGAGTCAGATTAGTTAGCTTGCTCCGTCTTGGTGACATCTAAGATCATAACACTTGCTTAATCATTCCATCTTCGGGATGATCCACCATCACGTCCTTCACGTGGCTCATCTAGCGTACCTAAATGAGATGCAAGATGCAAGTGCATGAACAAACAGAAGTGAATAGACAAAGCATCACACACAAGAAGCATGGCAAGAGCATGGTTACACTAAACACACTTAAGCACATCTCATTGCTCAACTTAATGATCACACAACCAACATGCTAAGCCAACAAGGAATGCAACACTAAACATATTAGACATGGCATACATGTTTCACCGGGTCTCAAGTAAATTAACTTGGCCATTACCAAAGACATGAGTCATACATAGCAATATACCAAGCAACAGCAATACAAGGAATGTACCATTTTTAGGACTGTTAACAACAGCTGAGAAAATAAATCATAACTGGAGTTACACAACTCCAAAAGACATGAATTAAGACATTATGGAAAGCTTAAGAAATTATCTGCATTTTATATTTAGACATCAAAGCATGATTCTCAACCTAAACTGGTCGAAATTATAAAGTTCCAGAATCTGTCCCTGACAAACAGAGAGCAGCCATTTCTGGAATCAAACGTGGAACAGACATAACTCACAAACCACAAGGCCAAATACTACCAAATTTTAACAGCAGCTAGATAGGTGAATTATCTACAACTTTGCTATAAACAAGATTCCCAGAAAACACCATTTACATATTGTAATCCAAACAGTTCCACAAACTGTCCAGAAACAATCAATTGCAAACAATTAATTATTAACTTATGTTTCAAACATGCATTGAGCAAAACCATTGTTACCAACAGTTTGCACATATCTAAAGAACACCAGAAAACATAGTGGTCATTACCCAATAAATTTATTTAATGCATTTCTTAATTTATTTGGATAATAAGGTGAATTAAAGAACATATAACAAAAGTGCTCAATAAATTCCACCAAAATTACAGTAGCTTCTAAACACTATCCATAGCCCACTGTATCAATTTCACTGCATTTGAATAAGCATAGCAACATCTATGAAAAAGATAAATTGCTATTGCAATTAACCATGTGAGAATAAGATAAATGCACAAATCATATTTTCTTCAAACACATGGCCATATCATACATAAACATGATACCACAGTATCATAGGATTGTATTGGAACAACATTTTCCATTTTTACATTTTTATTTATAATTATAAACCATTTATCAAGATCCATAAAGACATCTCTGTCCAAAATATGGACATAATCTATCATGTCACATTAAACAGCCATAACTTGAGTTTCATATGCCCATAAATTATGGTTATGTACTTTCTAGAAAGCTTACTAAATTGTGAACAACTTTGTTACTAACATATAGAGCTGAATCTAGCACTAACAAGGTCTTACATAACAAACAATGCACTCCTGTCTGGGTTTAGACAGAAACTGAAACAGTAATTTAGACTACTATAACTAGACATATGCTTAACCAAAAATTATGCTATTTAGCTTGATGGAAAGCTTATGAAAAGTACTACAACTCATATATTTTCATCCAGGCATGATTCACAACCTAACTGAGCCAAACAATATAAACATGCAGATCCACTCAGAATAGGAGCAAAGCAACACAGAGCATTTGTTATTTTTGTAACTCTTAATCTATCAAGCCTAAATTCACCAAACATTTTCCAGACATCAAATATAATATGAAAAGCTTGTCACAATATTTTCACATTTATTTTAGCAATAATACAGTGATTATGAAAAAGACAAATATAGCAAGCAATTAAAACCGAACTGCATAAATCAATTTTTACCGTTAAAACATCAAACACAAACATGTCATATTATAGATCTACTGCATAGAGAATTTCATAAGGATTCCAAAAAGTCTACATTTTCTATTTGACGACTTTTCTACGAATTTCTATGCATTTCCAAAGTTTAACCACGAAATCTGCAAAAACAAAACAAGGAAAACACTTTTGCCTCGGGAACCCTGGATCTTCCAAGAATCACGCCACAGCCCACAAATATGAGTCTTGGCTTCGCATCTGGAACCCTGGGTTGTTTCTTATTCGACCCCGAGGTCCTTTCTTCATCGTGCAGAGACGGAAATGGAACCGGACGGAGAAGGAGGAGTCCGGCCGGCCGACGGTTGCTGCAAGGAAAGGCGTGGCCACGACGGGAACGGGCCGGCGCACACGCACTCCCACGTGCACGGCTTGGCCGCTGCAGGAAGCTGCAGTGCAGCAGCACCGGCGCCCATGGAGGCTGCCTGTCCATGGCGGACAGAGGGAGAGAGTGGAGGGGGAAGAAGGCGAGTGGAGGATGGGAGAGCGTTGAGGGAGTGGAGGAGGACGGAGGGGCGGCTCTGGTGCTCCTCCACATTCACAGACCGAGTAAAAGCCGAGATGGAGGTGGCAGCAATGGAGGTGGGTGCTCTCTGCATGGTGGCCACGTTCCAGACACGCGTCGCCCTTTGAAGCATAAACGCGAACACCTGGCGGGTAACGGTATGGCCAGTGTGGAACGCCGATTTGGGCTATTTCCGAGCCGAATTAGGAGATGGGCCAAATATGAAGTTTGTTGTCCTCATGCTGCTCTACATTTTTCGTTTAAGTTCCATGGTCATTAGGATTACAGATTAAAAGATAATTTGATGCCAATCTATGAGTGTCAATGAATTGATAAAGATTAGCAAAACTCAAAATTGATGACCAAAACGAAGTCAAACTGGTGTAATCTTTTGGTATGCTCTAGCCCACAATATGTACTCCAACTTTTATTTTGGGACCCAAGCAAGTTGTTCATAAGAATTAGGAGAACGCGGGATGCCAACATGACGAACTGAAATTCCACACTTAGAAATCCGAAATGCTGGAATTTACAGCAGATTCGAACTTGTGCCTATTATTTGACATGATTAGAAGATGTTTCAGACTTCGGCACTTTAACAAAGTTTGTAGCATAAAAACTATACTACAACTTTTATTAAAGGACCTTGTACTGTTTCTGCCTGGTTAGTAAGATACAAAGCTCCCAACTAGGATACCCGAAACTGAGCACCTTGAGGGGACAGCCAAATTTCTGGGGTTCCAAAACAGCACTGCATTGAATCTTGTGAGCTCAATTTGACTAGGATAGTTACCAAACTAGCTCTTGACCATTAAATAAAGTTTGTTCTACAGAAGCAAAACTACAACTTTTATTTAAGGTCAAACCTCATAACTGGTACCAAAGTCAAACTTTCACTTTGGTCAAAGTATCAACTTGATAAAGCTCAAACTAGGGTTTTAGAGCAAATAAAGCATTTTCTTGGCACAAGCTCAACATGAACCCTTCATAACTTTTGTTGTAGAGTTCATCTAGAGTCATTTGGTCAAGATTGCAAGATTAGGTTAGTAACCCAAGGTTCCGTTCACTTAATAAGGTCATTCCAACAATCATGTAACTTATCCTTTCATTTGACCTTTTGAATCCAAACTTCACGAAACTTTTTGAGTGATCAACCTAGGTAGAGATGGAGATGATACACATGAAAGAAGCACCATCAGCAACCACAAGCTTTATTATGCAGGATCATCAAGCATTCACTTGTCACAACATCAAAGTATGTTTCATACTATCATATATGAACAAGTGATGCTTATGCTCATGAAATGTAAGTGCCAAAACGCAAAACAAACACCTGGGGTGTTACAGTGAACATCTCAGTGGATGTAAAGCACCGCTTAACATAATACATCCACAAGTATGTTCTACTAGCTAGCATCTTTCGCTAACTTTTAGCCTTCTTATTGTCGTGGTTGTGAATATTTTATATATATATCGTACAGTGGTGTTTAAGACAAGAAGGGGGGAACAATCTATGTGCATATTACGTGTGCAAATTCATGATGATGGCACAAGTCAAT